>NC_080201.1:42218659-42498659 GCF_030028045.1 Hippopotamus amphibius kiboko
GGGCTGGGCAGCTCAGCCAAGCTAATGGACCTGCCCAGGCTACCCCAAGGGGCCCCTTGACCTGGGGTGGGGAGGGCTGGGAGGTTGGAGATCAGGCATTTGGAGAGGGGCCCTGCCCTCTGAAGCTGACTTCTGATTCTGGCCTCAGCAGCGCACGGTCCTCTTGGAGCTGGGACCGTGGGCAGTGACTTTGATGATGGAGGTTGCACCTTCCCCAGTGGGGCTTTTATGAAGAATCAGTGAGACAATCCTTGTAACATGCTTACTGTTGTGCCTGGTGAGCTGTAAGCTCTCAGTTAATGGCACTTCTGGTTTATTTTCCTTATTACCATTTTTTTCATAGAGGAGGGCCTTCCGGGAAGCATAGGGCTGAGCAGGGCTGAGGGGCGGCCCCTCTGGAAGGAGAGGACACTTGCATTGCAGCACTTCCTTCAGTGTACTTGGAGAAAAACTCAGATCCTTGTCTTGGCCTATGGGCCTGCAAGACTGGCTCCTGCAGTATCTTTGAACTTACCTCTTACTCCTCATGCTGCCATAGTCAGGTCTTTGAGCTGTTCCCTCAGCCCAGAACTTTCTTCCAGAGTTGGCTCCTTCACATTCAGGTTGGTGCAAGGTCACTTCCTCACCAGGCCTTTCCTGACCATCACCCTCACCCTAGCCCGGCCCAGCACATCAGCCCTTTTCTTTATGGCACTCATGATCAGAAATCACCTTGTTGATTTCCTTTCTAGTCTGGCTTTCGCACTGGGCTGTCTGATACTGAAGGGTCGGGTCCCTAGCTCCCTGCTGTAACCCACTGCCTAGCACAGTAGGACTGTGCCAGGCACATGGTAGGACTCTGTAAATATTCAGAAGGTGAAATCAGACAGGCATGGAAGCAGGATGGTCCTGGTTGGGGCTGGAGGGAAGGAGGGGCCGGTGATAAATTAGCCCTGCCCCGATCAGGAGAAGCCAAGGGATAGTCCAAAGGGCCAACATCCTGACTCCCTCTGTGACCTTGTCCAGGTAACTCCCTCTCTGATAAGCAATGTCCCCAACTGTAACTCTAATGGAAGGATGGAGCAGGGTGCCCCTCCTGGCTCCTTTTGTACAGGGTTCCCAGGTTGGGGCCCTAGACAGCTCTTCAAATCCCCAAAGCTGTGTCCAAGTGGAAGAGATGAGTTCCATCAGGACACAGCCCTGTGTCAGGTGCGTTCCTGGAGCAGGTGCATTATGTGTTTGACAGTGTGTGGTGGTATAGGTCAGGGGTCTGCAAAATTTTTCTGTAAAAGGCCAAATAATAAATATATTAGGCTTTACAAGCCAGTCTCCATTGTGTGTGGCTGTGTTCCAGTAAATTGTATTTAGAAAAGCTGGCAGTTGTTCAGACTTGATATAGATTTGCCATCCCTGGTGTAGATCACGTGTGACACCTCGACTGTCAGGCACAGAACCCTGGCTACCCAGTGACACTTGGGTCATGGCTCACTCACTGAGAGCACCTTTGGCCCAGCTCAGGTGGTGGGATCACTTGTGTTCAGGAAAGCCAGCCCAGGAGTCTGCCCTTCTTCTGAAACCTGCAAGAAAGAACAGGTCTGTTTACTGCCCTGCTCCCAGACGCTGGCCCTTCGGGAGTGTCCACCTTCTGTCAGCACCTGGGGTACCACAAGGGGGTCAGCACAGGCTGTCCTGAGGCAGGTGGCCCCAAAAAGAGTGGGCACTGGCTCAGCTCTCTCCTCCTCTGTCCTAAGGGAGGGTGGTTCACTTCTCTAGTGAGAACAATTAAAAAAAGAATTTCCCATCTGCCGGGAGGGCTGAGGCTGCTGCCTCATTTACCAAGAAAATCTCCAGGGGACTTCCCTGGCAGTCCAGTGGTTAAGACTCCATGCTTCCACTACAGGGGGAGCAGGTGCGATCCCTGGTGAGGAAAATAAGTGAGGGGCATGGCCAAAAATAGAAGAAAAGAAAACCTCCAGGTCATGTTAGATCAGGTGTGAAGGTCTGGTCGTGGCAGATCTGGTAGGCAGGTGTGGGGGAGCTCCCCAGGAGGGTGCTGTCTGCCCTGCCCCTCACCCCAGGTGGTACTTGCTGCAGGCCCATGGAGGAGGCACAAGAGCCTTACCACTACCCCAGTCAGCGTGTGGGGTCAGCTTGGAGCCCAGACCCTTTCTTTGTCACCAGGTACTCCTCACCCTTCCTGGGCCATGTTTTGCCGCCAACAGGGGCTGGAGAGGGTCTGTAAACCACCGACAGAGCAGTGTGGGGCATCCTGGGGCCTCCTACAAGGGTCAGGGAGACCAGCGTCATAGACCCTCCCCTTCCCAAAGCTCTCCCCTCCCTGGGCGCTGCTCCTCACTTCCTCCATGGCGCCCACCTGGGTAGCATCTAGCCAGAGGTGGACAAGTCTGCCACCAGAGCTCACCCAGCCGCACCGGGCCAGGGCTGGTCGGGGGCGGGGCTGTCTGCTCTTCTCTCCATGTAAAGTCCATCTGCCTCGGTGCTCCATGTGCTAGGCCTCGGTGTGTGGCTGCAAGATTGGGTTTTCATCGAGTTCTCCCAGGTGGTTGCCAGGTGTGTTGGGAGGGAACTAGTGGCGTTCTGTTCTCAGATGTTCATCCCGCAGGTCCTGCAGCCTGGGCCTTGCTGCTGTGTGGTCAGGGGAGGCCCAGCCAGGTGGCCCACTGCGAGGCCAGTAGAGCCCGGAGCTCTTGACCCAGACATTGTACTGTAATTCTTTTCTTTTTGAGGACCTTAAATTTAGAGAGAAGAAAAAGCTCATGTTCACACTTCCCAGAATTGACTGGTATTGGGATTTTTATCACATTTGCTGCTACCTTTTTTTAATGAAAGAAATAAAATATTGTAGATAAAGGTACCACTCCTAATTATATTCAGGTCTCCTCCCCCAGGCTACTTTTCTCCTGATTTTGGTTTGTGTCCATCTTTTTTTTTTTTTTAAGCCATCTTAACTATTTTTAAGCTTACAGTTCAGTAGTGTTAAGTATATTCCTATTGTTGTGAATTATGTCCAGAATTCTTTTCATCTTACAAAACTGAAACTCTATACCCATTAAATAACAACTCTCCTCTACCACACCACACCACCCCCCAGCTCTTCCTCCTCCTCCACCCCTAGCCCTGGTAACCATCTTGCTACTTTCTGTTTCTATGAATTTGTCTCCTATAGATAAAGCATATTAGTGGCATCATGCAGTATTTGTCTTCTTGTGACTGGCTTATTTCAGTTGGCCTAATGTCTTCAAGGTCCATCCATGTTGTAGCAAGTGACAGGATTTCTTTTTAAGGCTGAATAATATTCCATTGTGTGTCTGTACCACATTTTGTTTATCTGCTCAACCATCAGTGAACACTTAGGTTGCTTCCACTTCTTGGCTGCTGTGAATAATGCTGCTATGAACATGCGTGTGCAAATGCCACTTAGAGATCCTGCTTTCAGTTCTTTTGGATAAATAACCAGAAGCGGATTGCTGAATCATATGATAGTTCTATTTTTAATTTTTAGAGGGACCTCCATACTGTTTTCCATAGTGGCTGCACCAATTTACATTCCCACCAACAGTGCACAAAGTTTCCAACTTTTCCATATCCCTACCAACACTTATTTCCTGTTTTTTTGATAGCAGCCATCCTTATGGGTGCAAGGCTCCATCCTACCCATTTTTATTCACAGATATAGTTCTTGAACACTTTTTAAATGTTGTGTAATTTCTGCATCCGTGGTATCACACAGACCATTCTGCAGGTAGCTTTTTCCACTCAGCATTTGGTGTCCGTTGTCACTCTGTGTTGACCCACGCGGATTGGGCGCAGTCAATGTAACCACTGACAGTAGCCCATTGTGTGAGTGCACCCAGCTCACCCTTTGTTCTGCCCTTTCCCCTCTACCAGGCATCTCTGTTGTCACTGCTGCAGGTCCCAAAGTCACTGCTTTTGGTGCCTCTCCCTCCTCTGCTACGCTCTGAGCTCCTCCAGCAGAGCCCTCATCCAGCCCATCCTGGGCTGGGCCCAGCACCCAGCTCAGAGGTCCTGGGGGTGGTCTCTGGAATGTTGCCAGACTGTCTGCAGCAGGGATGCAGCGACCGGTCCTAGCAGGACAGCCCAGGGCTGTCACCGATAATCAGCTAGGTTTGCAACATGCAGTCAAGATCAGCAGCCTAAAAATAGTGGTTCTTACATAAGGTGGTGTGGACAGCACTTCTCAGGACGGCTTGTGGGCAAGTGGTATGTGAGTCTGGGCCTAGCACCCCTGTTGTGTAATGCATCCAGCCCCCACACTGGCCCCACTTCAGCTTCCCACAGGTAGCCTGACTTACGGAACTGCAGCGTGGGGGCCCGGAAACACTGCATGTGTGATCAGTTTGGCCAGGGGTGTGCTGTATGCACCTGTCACTTGTGTGCACGTGGTGGTGGTGGTGGTGGTGGTGGCGGCGGCGGCGGCTGTGGGGTCAGCTCTCATCTGCTTTCTCTTCAGAGATAGGAGATGGTGCCTCCTTCCCCTTATGGTGGGCCCAAAGGAGCTTTGGTTCATTCATTCACTAGCCACTCACGAAGCACCTACTGTGTGCTTGGCACTGTTCTAGGCATTGGGGGTACAGCAGTGTACAAGAAAAGGCTCCTGCTCTGATGGAGCTCAGAACTGGCTAAGGGAAGTAGAAAACATGCAGGCAAACAACAGATAGACAAGAAAATATCAGGTCCTGATAAGTCCTGTGAAGAAAAAGCAAAATAGGGTAATATTTTATAGAAGAGGTTAGCAAACTTTCTGTAAAGAATAAATTTTAGGTTCTGCGACCACATGGTCTCTGTCACAGCTCTTGGCTCTGTTATTGCAGCAGGAAAGCAGCACAGACAATTGTAAATGAATGATGTGGCTGTGTTCCAATAAAACTTTATTCACAAAACCAGACTGTGGGCCAGATTTGACCCCCAGGCCATCGTTTGCCGACCCTGCCCTGGGTTGGGGGAGAAGCTGCCTGAGCTGGGGTTGTCAGAGAGACCCTTTCTGAAAGGGAGATAGCCTTGCTGTCAGTTCACCAGTGGAGTTGTGTGGTGAGAAGTGGGCAGAATGGGGCCAAGTGTGAGAGAGAAAAATGATGGAGCTTGCTCATGGGTTGAGTGTTGGGGGTATAGGAAAGAGGAGACTCAAGAGTGAGTCCTAGATTTGGGGCTTCAGCAACTAGGTGAATGGTGGTTTGTTTCTGGAAAAGAAGAGGACCTAGTGGGAGGTCACAGGGGCAGCTCAGGGAAGAACTGGGACTGCAGGCTTGACTGGGGCTCGGCAGTGTTTGGATGTCTTCAAAGCTGTGAGTGTGGTAAATCAAAGGGTTGTGGGTGTGGACAGAGCAGAGGGGGTCCAGGTGAGATCTGGGGCTACTACCTGCGTGCTTGGCAGAGGAAGATAGTGGCCTCATGCTGCATGGAGGAAGGCTCCGAGCAGCACAGTCTCCAGGGCTGCAAGCTCTGGGCTGCCTACTTACAGAGCCTCAGTTTCCTCCTGTCAAGGGAGGTTCTACCCGCTAGGGTTGGTGTGAGGACTAAATGGGATAGTCAGCACTCAGCAGTGGTACCTGTGATGATGACGGTGGTAACCCCTGGGCTCATGGGCTGAGTGAGTGGGTTGCAGGGTCTGTGATGCTTTGTCTTGGTAGACCCGGGAGTCAGTGGCGGGGTGGCAGACACCCCATCGCCCAGCGCTCCCTGTCCTGGTACATGCACCTGCACCCTTCCGCCTGGGGCAGGCCCAAAGTGCTGGGGAGTTCGTGCTCCTGGAAGCCCCTGATGGGAGTTGGGGCTCAGGATCCTTGCCCCTTGGGTGGATGGTGTTGAGGCCTGTTCTACCCTATTTTCCAAGGCTCCCCAGGGGGTTGAGCCCCCACTGCTCAGTCACACATCTTTACTGCTGCCTTCCCATCCTGGGCTAGCTTCCACACGCCCCTCACTGAGGGGTCCCCCTTCACTTCCCGGTAACTCCTCGTCTAAGGGTCAGCTTCTGGGACAGCGAGTTTCCTTGGTTGAGCGGCTGTCTGGGCCCTCTGGATTGGAGTGGGGTGGTCAGTGGGTTGTGTGACGGATGGGCCGGTGAGCTAAGGGTTGGCGGGTGGTCCTGATGCGCCCCCCCAAGTCCGAGTAAGCTGATGCCTCTTCTGCTCCTCCCCCCACAGCCGAGTGGCCGAAGATGGTGGACTACCTGGCCAACACAGAGATCAACAGCCAGCGCATCGCCGCTGTTGAGAGCTGCTTCGGGGCGTCGGGGCAGCCACTGGCCCTGCCGGGCCGAGTGCTCCTGGGCGAGGGCGTCCTGACCAAGGAGTGCCGCAAGAAGGCCAAACCGCGCATCTTCTTCCTCTTCAACGACATCCTGGTGTACGGCAGCATCGTGCTCAACAAGCGCAAGTACCGCAGCCAGCATATCATTCCGCTGGAGGAGGTGACGCTGGAGCCGCTGCCGGAGACCCTGCAGGCCAAGAACCGCTGGATGATCAAGACGGCCAAGAAGTCCTTCGTGGTGTCCGCCGCCTCCGCCACCGAGCGCCAGGAGTGGATCAGCCACATCGAGGAGTGCGTGCGGCGGCAGCTGCTGGCCACAGGCCTCCAGCCCAGCACGGAGCACGCGGCGCCCTGGATCCCCGACAAGGCCACGGACATCTGCATGCGCTGCACGCAGACGCGCTTCTCGGCGCTCACCCGGCGGCACCACTGCCGCAAGTGCGGCTTCGTGGTCTGCGCCGAGTGCTCCCGCGAGCGCTTCCTCCTGCCGCGCCTCTCCCCCAAACCGCTGCGCGTCTGCAGCCTCTGCTTCCGCGAGCTGGCCGCCCAGAAGCGGAAGGAAGAGGCGGAGGAGCAGGGCCCCGGCTCTCCCGGCCAGCCGGCGTACCTGGCCGGGGCCGTCTGCGGGGCTTCGAGTGGAGACGACGATGACTCGGACGAGGACAGGGAGGGCAGCGGGGATGGTGACTGGCCCAGCCACGTGGAGTTCTATGCCTCGGGAGTCTCCTGGTCATCTTTCCACAGCTGACCCCGGGTCTGCAGACATGACGGAGGGCTTCCCTAGTCACTTCAGCATCCAAGCAGCTCTCATTGCCCGGGCCCCTGAGAGGGCAGAGTTCCCCAAGCTGCCCAGCACACCCCACGGGACCTGACCCCATGGGTGGCGGGCACAGCAGAAGCGGCTCCTTTTCTCTGAACCCTCAGTACCTCTTTTTGGATATTGGCATCCTTCTAGTTCCACTTCAAGTGATTACGTTTTCACTTAGCAAACCCAAAGCACTTAGGCCTCTTGGGAACAAATGTCCTTTCTCAGCCCTTTGAACTTTAGATCCAGATGACCCCTTGAATTAGACAACCTCAGGCACCTTTAGGGACCAGAGAGAAGGCAGCACTGGACTGAGGTCCGGTCTTCTCTGGGGCCTGGAATCGCGGGACCTGGCCCCACCCCTCCTGCAGGAAAGACTGTGGGTCCTGAGAGGCCTCCAGGAAACCAATGCCTGCCCACACACCTTGCTGATGCCCACTTGTCTGGCTAGTTGGGCCTTGTCAGGGCAGGTATGTGGGCTCACGCAGAGCCAGGCAAGAGACTGCCGTGCTGTGGGTGTGCGCCAGGCCCGGGGGCTGTAGCCTGAGCTCCCCAGGGCGGCCTGCCAAGGCCTCCGGCCCAGTCTCACCTCCCTCCAGGTGTGTCATGCCCCTCAGTCCTGTCCTCATCCCTCCCTGTGTTGGAGAAAGCAGTGTTTTCTGTTAGGACTCTTAATTGCAAGTGACAGAAACCCTACCCAGACTGACTTATTAATAAAAAGAAAGTTTATTGACTCACGTGTTTGCAAAGTCCAGGAGTGTACCTGCTTCAGACACAGCCGTGTGATTGAGGACTGAAACCATGCTAGGGACAAGTGTCAACAACTCTCCACGACTCTGGCCGTTCCTGAGAACGCCGGCAGTTCCAGTGGGGTCAGAGGTGTGCACCACACCACGGCTGATTCCCAGGGACAGAGCCCCGTCCATCCTGGTGCTGTGACTGTGGCCCCGCACCTGCAGCACCGTTCACTTGGTGTGAGTTATCTAAACAGAGGGACAGCAAGTAAAGCAGACAAGGAGCCAGCTCTGCACGAGCCTTCCAGGTTTAACGCTCTTCCATGTGGCCTCCTGCCCAGGCCTGCCCCTGGTGGTGCTGCCATCGAGTGGGGGAGTCCCAAGTGCAGCAACCTGCCTTGCTCAGCAAGTGTGCGCTGGGGCTGGAGCTTGAACGGCAGCCTCCCGATGCCTGGCTCACACCCGGCCAGAGTTGTGGTCCTTCCAAACAGTCTCTTGTACCAGTCTTTCCCTGCATCGCCTGGCTGGCCTTGGCCAGAGCCCACTGTAGCAGAAAGGGGGTCCCTGTCAGTTAGAAGTGGTGACTTTGGGGCCAGGAAAGCTGCCCCCCCCAGCCCACACTGCGCAGTGCCTGAAACCCCACCATTAGCTGCAGTCCCCGGGTGAACAGTTGTCCTCCCAGCCCAGTTCTCAACATTCACTTGCAGACAGAACCCTGAGGATCTCCTTGGAGTGGTAACTCTGATTCAGCAGGCCAGGCTGGCTCCCAGACTGGCAACACTCCAGCCTCCTCTTGACAGGAGCCCCCCCCCCCCTCCACGAGGGAGGGCGGGAGGTGCAAAGTGTGAGGCATCCAGGGCCTGCCTGTGGCCTAACCCACAGGGCAGAGGGACTGGGTGGGAAGGATCAGAGGTTCTTCCGAGAATTTATGAGCCCTTGGCCTCCCTCAGCCACACAAACTGGTTCAGGTGGTTCTGTCTGGGCAGTGGGCTCATGGCAGGGCATGTTATGGGCAGGTTATGGGGGTTACGGGGCGGGGGCAACTTTACTGAAGCTAGATTGGCTTGGAAGACCGGGCCAGGCAGTCCTCTTCCTTCACTCAGTGTTGGTGCCCAGCTCCAGCCACTGGCCTCCTGGTCACTGCCTTCCACTCCCTGGTAAACAGGCAGTAGAAGCAGTGTTCCTTTGGACAGGAGAGGACTTCCGCAGCTGATTCCAGGCACTGGCAGCCTTCTCCCCAGCTGTCTGCCACAGAGCACAGAACCCCAGGCAGGTGAGGCCATGCCTTCCTCACTAGAGCTGGATAGGTGCTGGCTTAGCCCTCAGCCTTCGACTCTCGGACCTGTTTCCCTCGTGGCCCCATCCACCAGGGCTGGGACAGGGCTGTGGCTTCCCTGAGCCCTGAGGCTTTAGGGCCTTTAAGGACCCAAGGGCTCGAGGTGGCCAGCGACCTTGGAGGACCTTCATTCACGCAGACTCACTCATTGCCGTACGCTGCGTCAGGGACTGGGGACACAGCCTGAGTGAGATACACACGTTCTCAGCTCTCAAGGAATGTACAGCCATCGGGGAGACCAAGAGGCACAGAAGTGGGTGGCATCGGTCCTGATGTGGGCTGTGATGGGGGCATGGACTTGGGCATAGCGGGGCGCAGGAGGAGGGCAGCACTCCACAGAGATGACCTCACTCAGCGGTGAGAATGAGTGAGTGAGGCCAGTTGGGGAGATAGTGTTCCAGACTCCAGACGGGGGAACAGCAAGTGCAAAGGCCCCGAGGAGGGGAGGAGCCCACGTGTTCTGGAGCAGCTTGGCTGGACTGAAGCTGGAGAGGTGGTGGGGGCAGGGGGACCTGGAGCCTTCAGCAGGGCGGCAGTTCTGCTCTTTGCTTTCAAGAGCTTGCCCTGGTGGCTGTGTGCAGATGTCTGAGGTGAGAGAGTGGCCATGAAGCCTCCTGCTCCCCCTGGGATCCCTGCGGGGTGGCCTAGGCTTCACGAAGGCCATATCTGTTTACCACGGTAGATGGCAGAAGGCAAGCCTCAGCCGCCCTCGACTTATCCCAGAGGCCTGGCCCCTGCCTGTTCTGCAGGAGGCTCTGAGGACAGCAGATGGTGTCCTCGGAAGCAAAGTAAAAGTCCTGGGCCAGCATGTGAGGTGGAGCAGTGATCAGGCCCCTGACCTCTGAAGCGCAGAGGGGAACGTTTCCGGAGGGGTCAGGAGCTCCCCGAAGGGAAGAGGTGGGCCCAGGAAGGGAAGGCACTACGTCTGGAGACCCCATCTCTGACTCATGGGTTTGTTTCCCCTCAGAGACAACCTTGTCAGCCTGGCTTGGGTCAAGAGTCAGACCAGGTCCTGGCTCCATCCCCGCTCCCATGCCACCCCCCACCCTCCCATCCCGCCCACCGGCTGTCCTTAGGAGTAGCCTGCTGCCCCGCCAGGCAGCACAGGTCTGCACTTTCTCACCCAGCTCCCCAGCAGCAGATGTGGTCCAAGGCTCTGGAGCTGCCCTCAGTCAGGGCCACACCGCTGACCCTTGCCCTTGGCAAACGTGCAGTCCCCACCCGCGGAGGAGGTCAGGCATTCTCAGGCGGAATCCGTGCCTTGCTGTTTGTGGATGCTCCCTCTCCCCCAGGACGAGGCTTGAAGGTCTGGCAGCAGGGCCGGGTCTGCTGGGCCTGCGTCCAGGCCCTCACACTCCCTCCTGGGGCTTCACTTGCGAGGCCTGGCAAGGGCAGGAGGACCAACTGTTCTGCCAGCCAAGTGCTCCCGTTCCTCACCCAGGAATCTTTCCCCTCGGCTGGGCAGGGGCTCCGTGTTCCTGCCAGAGGCTAAGCCTGCTTAGACCCTGGGAGGCGCCTGCCTGCCACGTCTTCTCAGAGGTGCAGATGGATGAGGGTCTGAGGACCAGGCCCACTCATCTGAGGGGCGCTGGAGCCCCCCACCGCCTTAGCATTGCCTGCAGCGCCCTTGCTGGAATCAGCCCGGGTGGAAGTCACTCCAGGTGGAAAATGAACTCACCGTGGTGACCTCAGGGCATTAGGAACTGATGGACAGGCAGGCCTCCCTTTAGAGCTTAGCCCAGGCCTGGGCAGGGGTGCCGTGTTCCTGCAGGACTCAGCCAGTGGCAGCTACCTGTAATTCTGGCTGTTGGGATTTTTAAATGCTGATTTTTCTTAAATAGGGCCCACTGCCTGTGTGCTGATAACAGTTGGGCGCTCTCTGCCACAGGCAGGCCAAGGAGTCACAGGACCCAAGAAATCTTATCCCTCCTTGAGGAGGAGGATGGCGGGTACTGGTGCGGATGGGGGCCGGGGCTGCTGCTTACTCTTCCCATCTGTGCACTGGTCCCAGAGAGGCAGACCCAGGTCACACAAGGCCAGGACAGCTGTGTGATCAGGGAGGGCTTCGTGGAGGAGGTGGTGTTTGGTTGAGCCTCAGTGGAGGGCAGGGCTTTATCAGAGAGGGTGGTAGCCTCCATGAGGCCTGGGAGTCCGGGTCTTTTAGTTAACCATCCCCTGCTATCCCTGGCATTAAACATTTGTTGACTGAGTAAATGAATCAAGTAAGAAATGGGCTGGTGTTGGGGTAGAGGGGGTGACAAGGAAATGGGAATCAGGCCTCACCCTTGGAGCCTCCAGTCAAGGTGCTGGTTGAGAACCCTGGCCTCTTTCTGGAGGGTTGGGGACCAGCCCCTCCCCCAAGACATTGACTGTTGCCCTCTCAGGCAGGGCAGGAAGTGCCCGCCCACCCCGACCCAGGCAGAGCTTTCTAGAAAGGTGTCATCACACCTGTTTGCAGGGAGCCAGTGACTCCCTTGGGGATGGCATCCAGGTTAGCATCAGAGGATTTCTGGTGGCCTGGCCTCTCTCCTGCCCCAGCCTGTTCTCTGGGACATGGCCACAAAGAGGCTGCTGGGCGGGGGAGTCAGGGCCACTCTTGGGCTCAGCCGCTGGGCAGGGTGGGAGTGGGTGCGAGCCTGACCTAGTTCTCAGCCAGGACCCAGGGTCTCTCAGGCCATGCTCGCAAAGCAAGGCAGCCACTTCCGCTGGCCCCCTCTGCCCTGGGCCTGCAGGAAGTGGCCTTCCTGAGGGCTGTGGGCAGGGGAGGGGCTGCCTCTGTGTCTGGGGCTTCTCGCACCTGGCCGGCAGGCTCTGCGCTGCCTGAAGCCTCCCTCCTCTGTGCTCACTGGCTGGCCCGTGCCTCTCTCTGTGCCCAGGCCCCCATCTGGGAAGGGGCCCCTGCCTCAGCCCTGAGCAGACTCAGTGGGACCTGTGCTCAGAGGGCAGAATGTGGGATGGGGGCCAGAGGTAGGGGAGCGGGGTCTGCCTCACAAAGCTCAACAGAGCCAGGCTCTGGGCTTCTCTGGGCTACGTGCTCTCTCTGCGCCCACCATTCTGCCTCTGCCCATGAACTTAGCCCTCCTATGAAGCCCAGTGCAGCTGCCACCTCCACTCTGCTGCCTTCCTGGGATGCCCCAGGTCGGCAAGGCTGTCCCATTTGTGTTCCCAGAGCACATGCAGCCCTGCTCCAACTTCCCCACCCTCTGTCCTCCAAGAGGTGCCTGAGTGGGCCTGTGCCCATCAGAGCCGGCCCTCAAGTCTGAGCCACTCAGGTGCAGGGCGCAGCTCAGTCATCATTCGTGTGCAGCCCCTACAGCTCCCAGCACAGGCCCTGTGCCACTGGCCGTCCCACAGATGCTTCTCTCCTAGGGGGAGGTGGCCTTGTGACTTCCCCTAGCTCCTGGGGCTGTTGGCAAGATGCTGGGTTCACAGGGACAGCCCCTGTGCCCACAACTGTCCCCATCGGCTTTGCCTGACTTGCTTGTCTGGCCTCCATTGGTGCCTGCACTCAGGCCTTCTCGCCAGACACTGGGGTGTCTCCTGGCCCTTCCCTGGCCTGTCCCCCACCCTCCTGTGCCCTTCCAGGCAACCCAGGTCCAAACTGAGGGAGTCTGTAGTGCCCCAGGCACCAAAGGAGCTTCCTGAGGGCCTTGGAGGGAGCAGTTCACACGAGGCCATAGAGGTGGGTGTGGGCCTGTCTGTGCCACGCACATACACGCCCACACCCACACACACGCCCACCCACACACCCCTCCAGCCGCTCTCGGCCTGCCTCCTACTTGGCCCGTCCTGGACTCCCCATCTCAAAGCCTCAGACTGGCTTTGGATGAGTCTAGAAGGGAGGAACAGACAGTGAGGACCCGGGAAGGAGGGAAGGAGAGTGAAGCCCACGGGAGGCTCTCAGGGCTCTTCCCCACCCCCTTCATAGGCCCCCAGGGCAGGCGTGTCCCTGACACTCGCAAGTCAGGGTCAGTGCCACGCGAGACGCTGTGGCCAGGGCACTGTCCTGAGTCCCTCCAGATCCTATTTCCTGCTGGCTGCTGTCTGCACCACAGAGCCCAGCTCTGACCACAATGTTCCAACACTAAAGACAGAAAGGCAGGCGGGCAGGCGGCGGTGGGGGGGACAGAGGGAGGGCAGACCGAGCCAGACGTCTCTGGGCAAAAACAAGAGGAAATTTCAATCCTTGGAACGTCAGCTTAGGGATCCTGCCAGACATTCTGACCCCAAAGAACAGGCTTTCCAGAGACCAGTTCCTGCCCACCGTGGCTCCCAAGCAGGGAAGGTGGGGAGTAGGGGGCCTGGGGCCAGCCATTTGCCTCCCATTCTGTCTCAGCACGGAGGCCCTCTGGCTGCCCACAGCGACGCCCAGGGCGGCGGAAATCAGGGTTCCGGGATTCTGGAACACACACACACACACACACACACACACACTCTTCATGCAGTTTGTAAATTACCAACAATCTAAAATGCCAAAATGCCTTCCTTGGTATCTCAACCAAGCCTCCTGGGGTCCCCACCCCCTGCCCAGGAAGTGGAGGAACCTGTCAGCCTTGGGCCAAGACCAGCCACTAGCTGACAATTTCTTTCCCCAAGACGTGAGCTGGAATAGAAGTCAGAATTGAAGCAAAGGTACTCGGTGGCGGGGGGGGGT
This sequence comes from Hippopotamus amphibius kiboko, assembly GCF_030028045.1. NCBI lineage: Eukaryota > Metazoa > Chordata > Mammalia > Artiodactyla > Hippopotamidae > Hippopotamus > Hippopotamus amphibius. Next base: position 42,232,456 of record NC_080201.1, read on the forward strand.
GGGCCTGGGGGGCCACAGAGGAGGCAGGGCTGGTGGGGACCCAGCCGTGCATGGGGCTGGGGTGCAGATCATCACCCCGGGACAGGCCCAGGCTGCCCAGGCTCCTTCTGTCCTGTACCCATGCTGTGTCCTCACCTGGAGATACCAGTTTGCTCACAGCTCCCTACCCCCTGCAGCTACGGTGACTTCACGGGGGGGTCGGCACCTGAAGCTTCCCTGAGTGCATGTTTCTCCCTCGGGTGGAACTCTGGTATTCCCTGGTCTGAAATCATACAAAAAATGTATATTCGTCTCTGCCCTCAGTTCCTGGCACAGAGCTCCTAAAACCTTGGTAATGTCCCAAACGGTAGAGCACTAGGAACATTTCTGACACAGAGCTCCTAAATCCCTTGGAACTTCCTGGGTGACAGGAGTGTCTTTTTTTCTAATGAAGTAACACTTAGTGGGCAGTAGAAAGACAAAGCCACGATGAGAAGTTTGGAACTCGTAGTCCCCCCAACCCACGCCCCTGCCATCCTCCCGGCAGGAAAGAGATTGAGTCAATGATCAACCACGATGAAAGCTCCATAGAAATGCCACGAATACGGGGTTGGGAGAGCTTCCAGGCTGGTGAATGTGAGGAGGTGCTGGGAGGGAGGTGCGCCTGCAGTGGGCACCCGAGCTCCACATCCCTTCCCACTCATCTCTTCATCTGGCTGTTCGTCTGTATTCTTTGTTACATCCTTTATAATAAACCGGTAAACAGGTATTTCCCTAGTTCTGTGAGCTGTTCTAGCAAGTTATCAAACCCAAGGGGGGGGGGTCACAGGAACCCTGATTTTATAGCCAGTCTGTCAGAAGTACAGGTGACAACCTGGGACTTGGGATTGACCTCTGAACTGGGGGCAGTCTTATGGGACTGAGCCCTTAACCTGTAAGATCTGCACTAACAGCAGTTACTGACAGAATGGAATTGAATTACAGGACACCCGTTTGGTGGCACAGAGAATTGTTTGGTGCAGGCAGCGGGTGGGGGGTAGGGAACCCCCACACATCTGGTGTCAGAAGTGTTGTGAATGTGGTACCAGCGTGAGAGTAAATGAAGCCGTGGAGTGTTTTTCCCAGGCCCCTGGGGAAGCTCGCTTCCTTACCTTTAGCCACGTGTTTTGGTACAGATGACTCACCCACATCCTGGCTCTAGAAATGGGCACAGGACATGGGTGTGGACAACCAGAGCAACCATAGGACTAAGTAAGGGGACCTACTGAGGGCTGCGAGGGTCCACAGCCACTTCCTCCACCTGCGAAGAGAGAGGAGTGGTCCTGAGTCATGTGACAGGGGTCTCAGCCCAGCTCTCAGGGAAAAGGACTGAAGAGTCTAGGGAAAGGGACCAGGTGAGGGTCTTGGGGCCCAAATTCACACCCGGAATGAGGCTGTTGCCAAGACACTTGTGCAGATTTCAATTAGGGAGAAATCCACCTGATGATGAACAGCTCCAAGATATGAGAACAGAACATTCACAGTGATTGCTTCCTTTATTCCAGTCAAAAACATTGCGACATCTCACTCAGGCGGTCTTACTGTCTCACAAGCTGATTATCACATGAGTGGAGGAACAAACAATTCAGATGAAAATCTGATTTGGGGAAACAAAGCCTTCCCGGCCCTCCTCAAGTTAGGAGAGCGATGATGCAGAGAGACCAAGTTCTTCAAGGATGTGCTTTGTGAAAGTACCCATATCCTCCAGGATTAGGTCCAAGGTGTTAGGTCCAAGGTATTTTCTGCACGTCGACCTCCTCTCCGAAGGTCAAGGAGTGAGCAGGCAGGAAAATCAACAAGTCTTCAGAGCATTACAAGGAGGAAATTAGCACAGGGTCAGATACATAGAGCAGTCAGCTGTCTGGGTTACCACCCTGGGACTCCTTCTTTCCTTCCCTGTCTTTCTTCCTGCCTTCCTGCCTTTCTTTCTTTCTCTTTTTCTTTTTTTTGTTGATCGAGGTCTAATCTTCATTCAGAAAAGTGCACAAATTTCAAGTGTGCAGCTCAGTGAGACTTTGCACACTCTCACACACACCTATAAGCACCACTCAAATCAAGATACAGAGCATCTCCAGCATCCAGAAGCCTCCCTCAGTCCTTCCCAGCAGTACCTGCCTCCAAGGGTAACTGATGTTCTGCTTTCTGTCACCATAGGTTTTTTCCTATTTTTTTAAACTTCATATTGACGAAATAAAATTCATATTTTATGGCAAGACAAGAACAATGTAAACATAAAATTTTTCTCTGCCCATATGGGCCTCCTTCCCTTTAGTGTGTGTTGTGCATCTGCATTAACCAGACCTCCTTAGGAGATAACATTCCTCCTTAATCTCATCAAGGGTCACAACCCTTTAGATGATAACCTTCCTTCTCAATCTTGCAAGGGGCCAGGATGACCCGTGACCCATACTTGCTTTGTACTCAGAGATCTGGATTGTGTAAACTGTGAACAATACGTCATGTAATGCATAGCCCTTTGTCTCAAAAACTTATGTAACCGTGCTTTGATCTCTAACAAGTAGAACAGTTCTTAGAGCTTTCTGAGAGGATATTCCTGGGTTTACAATCCTCAGTTTGGTTTGAATAAAATTTTCTGTTTCTTTCTTAGATCGACTGATTAATTTTTCTCCGACATCATGAACAGACGCACACTGCATGTATCTTTTTGTTCAGGTTTCCTTGCTCAGCATTGTGTCTGTGAGATTCCTCCCCATCATTGTGGGTGTTTGTGGCGGTTGTTTTTCACGATGGTAGCGTATTCTACTCTGGGAACCCTCCACAATGGTTTATTCACGCTGTTGCTGGGCCTCTGGGTTGTTTGCAGTTGGGGTTATCATGAATGAGGATTCATGACCAATCCTATAGATGCTTGCTGGCGCACACAAGCCCTCATTTCTCTTAGGCGCATAACTAGGAGTGCAGTTGCTGGGCCATGGGACAGATGTATACATGGCTTTAGTAGATGCGACCCAGCAGTTCTTGACAGGAGGCAAATCAATTCCCACCCACCAGCAGTAGATGAGGGTTCCAGTTGCTCCATGTCCTCACCAGCAGTTGGTGTTGTCTGTCTTTCCCACCGCGGTCATTCTGGAGGGTTACTTGGCATGTAGGCCTCAGACACTGCCCCGACGTTGGAGCGGGCCTCACCAGGCACACAGGAGGCAGCCTCTTCTCTCGCACTCAGGTGGAGTGGGTGTGGGAGATGGAGATGGTGTGGGAGTTAGGCCTGGCCTGCAAGAAGCAGTCAGCCTGCATACAGGATGCAGAATGAAATGGGAGAAAACCTGCCTGCTAGCTTTTAAATTTTTATAAATTCATCCAACAAGTATTGATTGAGTTCCTATAAGCACTGGGAATACAGCTGTGACCAAATCAGATAAACATCCCTCCCCTCCTGGAGCTCACACTCTAGTGAAGAGAGACAGACAAATACAATTTTTTTAAGGTATGTTATACTGTCTCTGTCTCTGGTGTCTTTTCCAGCACTAGGGTGATTTACAACCAACAGCGGCCACACTATTTGGAAATGCTCATGCCTGGCCTTTGTTAGTTCACCTCTGCTGATGTGCTTTTTCTTTTGTTTTCTAAAAAGATTATCTCAACACTCTTCTTGATATAGATGGTCTCAGTTGGGGAAAAAAGGTCTGTAACAGAGTAAATTTGTAGCTACTTAGTGCTATAGATGACAAAAACGCAGGGTAGGGGACAGTGAGGGCTGGGCAGCCACAAGTTCAGGTCCAGTGGCCAGGCAGGGCTTCACTGCAAACGTGGATTTGAGTCAAGACTTGAAGGAAATGAGGCAGATATTTGGAAGAAGGAAGCAACAGACGCAAATGCCTTGGGATGGGAAGGTCCCTGGCCTGGTCCAGGAGCATGGAGGAGGCCAGTGTGGGGCACAGCCAGTGGCCGGAGATGAAGGAGATGAAGGGGTAAGGGGGAGGAAGGCGAAGTAGGGGCCTGGAGGCATTGTAAAGACTCTGGATTTTCTTTGGAGTCAGACAATGGGAGTCATGGGAAGGCTTTCAGCTGAGAAGGGGCACAAGCTGCCTCACCTTTTAGCAGGATCCCTGGCTGCCATGACCTTGACTATAGGAGCCAGGAGGGCATCTGGGAAACCGCCAAGGAGAGGGAGATGATGGTGGCATGGACCAGGGCCCAAGTAAAAGTGCTGAGAAGAGATTAAATTACACATATATTTGAAGGAAGAACCAACAGAATTTGCTAATGGGCTGGATATAGAATGTGAAAGAAAGAAAGACGTCAAAGCAACTGGAGGCTTAATGCCCCTAGTTTCTGGGCTCTGTTGGCTGCAGTTGTTGCTTGTTTGTTGTGGGCTTGTTGAGGAGGGGGGAGTACGGTATCAAGAACTCAGTTTCAGAATGTAAAGGTGGGAAGACTGAGTGGGCAGTTTTTTTGTTTGTTTTTGGTTGCATTGGGTCTTCGTTGCTGTGTGTGGGCTTTTCTCTAGTTGTGGTGAGCAGGGGCTGCTCTTCATTGCGGTGCATGGCTTCTCTTGTTGCGGAGCACAGGCTCTAGACCTGCGGGCTTCAGTAGTTGCAGCGCATGGGCTCAGTAGTTATGGTTTGTGGGCTCCGGAGAACAGGCTCAGGAGTTGTGGTGCGTGGGCTTTGTTGCTCCGAGGCATGGGGGATCTTCCTCGACCAGAGATCAAACCGGTGTCCCCTACATTGGCAGGTAGATTCTTAAGCACTGTGCTGCCAGGGAAGTCCCATAGCGGGCAGCTGTATTTAAGGGACTGGAGCGCAGGAAGAAAGTCTGAGCTGACAAACACACTTGGGAATCTTCAGTGAGTGAGCAAGCCGTGCACAGAATGAGAGTCCCAGGGGAGTGGTGTAGATAGAAAAGAGAAGCGGTGAGCCCAGACATGGCAGCAACCTAAGTGTCCATTCATGAATGAATGGATAAAGCAGTGGTGCACATATACAACACAATACTCAGCCATGAGAAGGAGTGAAATCTAGCCATTTGCAACAACATGGATGGACTTTGAGGATAATATGTTCAGTGAAAAACATTGGAAGTTGAAAGAAAAAAAAATCATATGGTATGATATCACTTATATATGGAATCTAAAAACAAAAACAAAAACAAAAACCCACAAGACCCTGGACACAAATGAACAAACAAAAAAACAAAAACAAACTCATAGACACAGAGAACAGACTGGTGGTTACCAGAGGGGGCGGGGGTTGGGAAGACAGGCGAAATGGGTGAAGGGGGTCAAGTATAAGGTGCTGGATGGTAACTGGACTTTCGGTGATGACCATTTTGTAATGAACACAGATGCTGAATTATAATGTTGTCCACCTGAAACGTATAATGTTATATACCAATTTTACCTCAATAGAAAGAGAGAGAGAGAGAAAGAGAGAGGGAGAAAAGGAGAGAGAGAGGAGGGGTCAGGAAATGAACCTCGGACATGTCGGTGTTTACAAGTCTGGACTGGAGGTGGAAGCAGTGAAGATCAAGCAAGAGCAGCGGGGAGGCAGAGGAAGCCAGGGGAGCGTGGGGGCGGGGAGGCCAAGTCGGGAGGGCTGCTCCGCTGGGCCAAACGCTGCCCACGGGTCGGGTAGGATGAGGACTGAGAACCGACCACTGGGTTTAGTCCCATGGAGGACAGTGACCTTGACAGGAGATCACTTGGTGGGGTGGTAGGAGCAAATGCCTGCTGGAACTGGAGGAGACAACCTGGTGACCGTGAACGTGGAAAGCTCCTGTGAGGAATCCCACTGCAGAGAGAAAGAGATGGGGCGGTGGCTAGAGGCGCAGCAGGGCCAAAGAGAGTTTTTTAAAACAGCTTTACTGAGATATTACTCACATCCCATAAAATCCACCCTCTATCTTTAAAGCACACAGTTCAGTAGTTTTTCGTATATTCACCAGATTGTGCGACCATCTCCAGTATCTAGTGTCAGGACATTTTTGTCCCAAAGAGAAACCCCATGTCCTTGTTCTTCCCCTCCCCACTGATCTACTGCAGTCACTGATCTGCCTTCTGTCTCTATGGATTTGCCTATTCTGGAAAATTTCAGATAAACGGAATCATACAACATGTGGTATTTTGTGACGGGTTCTTTCACTTAGGATATTTTCGAAGTTCACGCATGTTGTAGCATGTGTCCGTATATACATAATATAATTCTCCTTTATTGCTGAATATTCCGCTGTATGTTCTACACTATGTCTATGCCACATTTTGTTCATCCATTCACCAAGCGATGAACATTGGTTTGTTAACACTTTCTGGCCATTGTGAAAAATGCTGCAGATAAACATTCGTATACAAGTTTTTGTGTGGCCTTATGTTTTCAGTTCTCTTGGGTATATTCCTAGGAATGGAATTGTTGCATCATATGATAACCCTGTGTTTAATATTTTGAGGAACTGTCAAACTGTTTTCTAAAGTGACTGCACCATTTTACATTCCCAACAGTAACATATAAAAGTTCCAGTTTCTGGGACTTCCTTGGTGGTGCAGTGGTTAAGAATGTGCCTGCCAGTGCAGGGGACATGGGTTCGATCCCTGCTCCAGGAAGATCCCACATGCTGTGGAGAAACAAAGCCCATGTGCCACAACTACTGAGTCTGCGCTCTACAGCCTGCAAGTCACAACTCTTGAGCCCATGTGTCACAACTACTGAAGCCCATGAACCTAGAGCCAGCGTTCTGCAACAAGAGAAGCCACTGAAATGAGGAACCTGCCCCACAATGAAGAGTTAGCTGCCGCTTGCTGCAACTAGAAAAAGCCCGGATGCAGCAATGAAGACCTGATGCAGCCAACAAATAAATAAATTTTTAAAAAAAGAAAAAAGGTTCCAACTTCTTCCCAACCTCATCAACGTTTGTTATTGGCTTTTTATTTTTGCCATCAGAGTAGGGGAGAAGTGGTAGCTCGTGGTTTTGATGTCTAATGATGTTAAGCATCTTCTCACATGCTAATTGGCCATGAATATCTTCTTTGGAGAAATGTCTGTTCAAATCTTTTACCCATTTTTAAATTCAGTTATTTGTCTTTTTCTTGTTGAGTTGTGAGATTTCTTTCTATATTCTAGATACTAGTGCCTTATCAGATACGTGATTTGCAATTATTTTCTCCCATTCTGTGGCTAGTTTTTTCACTTTCTTGATGGTGTTCTTTGGTGCATGGGAGTTTTTAACCTTAACGAAGTCCCATTTATATATTTTTTCTTTTGTCACTGATGATTTTATGTCTCATCTAAGAATTCATTGCCTAATCCAGGGTCATAAAGAGTGATTCTGTTTTCATCTGAGAGTTTCATGGTTTTAGCTCCTACATTTAGGTGTATGACCCATTTTGAGTTAATGTTTTATGTGGTATAAGGCAGGGGGTCATCCAACTTCATTTTTTCACACATTGTCCCAGCACCATTTGTTGAAGAGACAATTCTTCCCCACTGAATTTTCCTGATACCCTTGCTGAAATTTTTTTTTAATTTATTTATTTTTGGCTGTGTTTGGGTCTTTGTTGCTGCGTGCACGCTTTTCTCTAGTTGTGGTGAGCGGGGGCTACTCTTCATTGCAGTGCACTGGGCTTCTCAGTGCAGTGGCTTCTCTTTTTACAGAGCATGGGCTCCAGGCACATGGACTTCAGTAGTTGTGGCTTATGGGCTCTAGAGCGTGGGTTCAGTAGTTGTGGCGCACAGGCTTAGTTGCTCCACGGCATGTGGATTCTTCCTGGGCCAGGGCTCAAACCCGTGTCCCCTGCATTGGCGGGTGGATTCTTAACCACTGCGCCACCAGGGAAGTCCTTGTTGTTTTTTTAACATGGGAGAAATCATGCACATGTGCATGCTGATGGGACGTGGCAGAGGGGGACGTGGCAATGAAGGGGAAGGAGGAGAATGCCTGGAGCAGTGCCCTCAGGAGGGAAGTGGTGGGAGCCGGTGTCCAGTGGAGGCGCTGGCCTGAGTCAAGAGCAAGGGCCGTTTGTAGTACCAGGAGGAAAGATGGGCACAGATGTAGGGAGTGAACATTCTCTTCGGGTTAATTCCTTTTCTCAGGGAACTAAGGTCACGACCTGAGGGAAGACAGAGAAGGAAGGGTTGGAAGCTGAGGAGAGAAGAGGCAGTGGGAGAGGAAGTGGACTGGGAACACCCAGCGATGCTGAGTGAGACCAGTCAGCGTGGGCAGGTGCTCTCTTTAGCCACATCCAGCTCAGCAGGTGCAGGCAGGGAGGGGGCAGAGATTCAGGGGTGCCATCCTCCACGGCCTCTGAGGGCCCCCGTGCCTGAGACAGAAGGACAAGGCTGGTTCTTAGTGGCTGAGGATGTTCATCCAGGGAGGTCTTCACCCACACACCGGGTCAACTTGTCATCTCAAGGCAGGGAGAAACTGCTGTTACCCCTAAATCAGGTTAGAGAACAGGGATCTGGGAAGTCCCAGTAAGCCTCATCCTCCCAGCTTCCCACCTGCCCCAGTCTGCTAGGGCTGCCATAACAAAGCACTGCAATCTGGCAGCTTAACCATGGATGTGTACCTCCCCTCCCTGACTTCACATGGCAGAGAGAGAGAGAGAGGAAGCTCTCCGGTGTTTCTTCTCGTAAGGACACTAACCCCATCATGGGCCTGCCCCACCATGGCCTCATCTAACTCTAATTACCTTCCAAAGGCTCCATCTCCAAATGCCATCACACTGGGAGTCAGGGCTTCTGCATATGAATTTGGGGGAGACACAGTTCAGTCCGTACCACTATCCAACCTGATCTTGAGACCTCTAACAAGGACCTCAAACAGCCCAGAAGCTGAACTTCAGAACAGAGAAAGGACAGAAAGATTCCTGGTCCGTACAGGGGCGTGTCTGTATCACTGGCAACCCAAGTGGAAAAGAAAAATCTTTCATCTTCATGTTTTCTATTATGTATCTTACAGAGTGGTGAGATGTGGCCCTCCTGCCTGATGTGGTAGCCACTGGCTTAACACGTGGCTAGTCAGATTTGAGATGCACTAAGTGTGACATATGCACTGAGTTTCAAAGAGATAATGTAAAAACGTGGGAAATATCTCAATGCTTTTCTATTGATTACATGTTGAAATAATATGTTGGCTACACTGGGTTAAAGTATATTACTAATTTTATTGCTTACTTTTAAATAATGTGGTTACTAGAAAATCTAAAATTGTATTTGTGGCTTGTATGACACTTCTACTGGACAGACCCTAGAGGGAAGACCCAATATCCAAACAGCTGCCTGCACGGCGGGCCCTCCTGGCTTGGTCAGTGGGCACAGGCACCACCCCCCGGGGTTTGCCGTGGCACCTTGTGCTGCGGTGGGACCTCACCTCTGAGGGGGCAGACCCACAGCAGGCTTGTGAGGACACTGCTCAGAAGGTGGCCTTGAACAGGTCCTGGGAGGAACAGCCCCAGGGAACTGGGCACCAGGCTGGTTCTTGTCTCGTTTGCGGATGGATAAGTAATACACATTTTTAAACACCAGCATCCCCCGAGGCACATGATGCCCGCACTCTGAGATTCTCGTCCACCTGCGCCCGCTTCCCCGAGCCACACCCTCGGGGCATCGGAAGCCCTTGGGGTCACCAGCACCAGATACAGCTTGTCCTTTTCTTTATCCCCCCCCCCAAGCACGGACACATGAGGTTACTGTATGTAAATAATGTGTGGAGCAATTCCACTGACTCTCATACGCACCCCCATTTACTACTTAGGAAAATTGGCTATTAGTGTTCCATTACGTTGCCCACGTACACAGTTTAACTATTTCCCTGTCGTTCAACATTGGAATCATCTCCCTTTTTTTCCTGCTGTCATAAACAGCAGTGCTATGAATATCTTTATCTTTTTTCTGTTTGAATTATTTTATCGTAATGTTTTCCCTAAAGTGAAATTTGTTGGCTGGAAGGTATATACAATTTTACGGTTCCTGTGACTTTTTTCCTTCAAATCACTCTCCCGAAAGACTGTATCACTGTGTATTTTCTCCAGTGGAGTGTATGTATGTGTATATATTGGTTTCCCACAGCCCTGCCAGCTCTGGGTTTCATCATTTGTATTCATTTATACTAATTAGTTGGTGTGTAATAAATAACTCCTTGCATTTGCTTAATTGCAAATGAGAAAAAGCAAAGTCCTCCCCTAAAAACCCACAAAAATAAATAGCCACCACCTCAATAATTTAGAAAAAAGCTTTTCTACTTCCTCCATTTGCCAGTATTTGGGGTACCATAGCTGCCCCAAGGCTGCGATGCAGCTGGCCAGGCCCAAGCTTTGCCTCTTGACCTGCTGTTACCATAATGGTCCAAGATGCCACCTCCAGCAAATAAAGCCATTTATCTCCTCCCAACAAACTGAAAACACATCAGACAGTCCCTTTTCCCTGTGTGGTTTAGATGAATTCTGGCATTGCTTAATTGCCATATGTTGATTGTTCTGGATTGAGAGACATTCTGGTTTATATGCAAAAAGGTTGCAGGAGACACGGCTGATATTCTGTTCATGGCTTATTAAAACTTCAGGAAGGCCCCAGCCTCCTCCCAAGGGGAACTCATAAAACAGCATCCTTGTGGTGCCACATCCTGGCCTGGGTGGAGCCCAGAGAAGGCTCCGCAGGGCCAGCTCAGAGGGAAGAAGAGAAAGGATATGCCCGCTTGCCCACTAGATGGCATCTGTCAATAAGTAATGGGGAGAGGACCCTTCTCCACACCCTGAGCCCCAGTCCTCCCAGCCTCCTGCATTGCAACACACCCCAGTGTTTATTTCCAAGCCAGACATCTCAAAAAACAAAAGAATAAAAAAGTTCATCCTAGCTAAGAATACACCATCTGCCTGAAAAATATCTCACTCGGCACCGTCACGTCAACATCCAAAGCAGGTGAATAACCCACCCAGAGCAGATGGTTTCTTTTTATAATTACTGGGTCCCCCACCAAGGCTTCCTCCTCAGCTGCCTCCTTACCCCGCTGGCACTCCCCTGCTGTTTCCTGGCCACCGGCCGCCACCACCCGGCCAGCCACTGCCCCAGCCAGCCCTCTGCTCAGGCCAGGGCCCCCTCACCCTCTGCTAGGCCTGTGCCACAGGGGCCTGGGGGCGCTCAGCTTCGCCTGGGCAGGTGGCTGCCAGGAGGTCACCCCAGCGTTGCCAACCCCACTCATAAGCCAAAGATAAATGAATCAAACTAACACGTCAGTAATCACCTGTCAAATTAACCAAGCTTTAAGACACTATCATTCTATTTCTTGGTGAGGATGTGGTGAGGTGTGCACCCCCAAAACCTGTTGTTGGGAGAGCAAATTATTGATACTGCCCTTCTGGAAAGAATTTTGACCAAACATAACAACAGCCTTAAAAAATACTATATACTTTTTAATCCAGCAATTTCACTTTGAGGAATCCATCCTACAGACTATCATAATCCAAAATATGAACAGAATATTAACACAAAAAATGTTCACAAAAATGTAGCACTATAATAGTAAAAAACCTAGAAAGGACACTACAGTAGGTATGTATCTATGGTTTAGTGCAATGGAATATTATAAAGCCATTACACGTTTACAAAGGATTGCAAAATAATCACAAATGTTAATTGGTAAGTGTTCAAAAAGGTCTAAACAGTAAAGATGAAAATATGTTAGAAATACACATACATAGCATTAAAATGCTTGCCCAAATATGCCACATTTGTTAACAGTGGTTTTCTAGGTGGTGATACTTTTAATGGTTTTTATTTCATTATACTTTTCTGGATTTTTCTGTTATCAGCAATAAACACCGGAAAATAAAATAATAGTATTCAAAGACTATCTAAAAACAGCGTTAAAGGAATACACAAGAAATTGGTACAGTGGCTGCATCTGGAAAGGGGGCTGGAGCAGGGGTCAGCATAGGAGGATGCCTTTCTTTTTCTATTTGTACCTTCTGGTACCTTCTAAGTTTTGTACCAGGCTTGTATTACCTATTCAAAAATAAATAAATAAAAACATTTCAAAGAAGATGCAGAAATACTAAAGCCACAGTTGCTGGGAGGAGAGCATGCAGGGAGAGCAAGGAAAGTGCTTTCAGCTCCTGGGGGAGACGAGACTCGAGGTCTGGACTCCTTTTGGGCCCAAAGGCCACCATAAGTCACCCAGGACCTGGCTAGGCCCGTGACTTCATTCTATAAGGTCTGCTTCATCTGACCCCAAGTTGGTCAGGAGTCAGGCCATCTCCTCCCCAGAGTGGTTTTCCCAGGGGTAAAGGCAGGCAGGCTGGGGGAGGGATTCCAGTGGACACTGGTGCAGAACCTCTGAGCTGGGACCACCTGTGTCCCCTGGGCCTGGCGGAGTAGGACCCAACACAGGAGTAATGAATGGGTGGGGCCCTCCATAACTCCCCAGTCACCTTCTATGAGTCAGGAGAATCATCTAAAAGGACCCCACCCTGGCCCCCATCAAGTCAAGCAGTGCAAATGACCAAAGTGGTTTCATCAACCCCAGGAGTGCAGCCTGTGAAGGGCACCTGATGTGTGCTAAATGAGGCCAGATAAAGAGCAACCTTTCTGAGATAAAAGCTTCATCCTTCCTTGATCACCATGGGTTCTAATTTGCCGTGAAGTTTTCTTTACACACATGGAGGTGCGGAATACTGACTCTGCTCAGTAGGAGTGCCTTCCTCTGCACCCCAGGGAGGCCAGCGCAGCTTCCTTCCAGGTCCCTGGGGACCCAAAGGATGTCCTGTGGTTGCTAGAGGAGGCCTGGGGCAGTGGGTGCACGTCGACAGCACAGGGAGCCACAGCAGCCTGGAAAGTCAGGTCATGGGCCCTGGAATCCGGAGCTTTCATTCATTCTTTTTTTTTTTCATTCATTCTTTAAAGCCACAAATCCAATACCTTCCCTTCCCTTGTGCTCCGTGTGTACAACTTCAAATGTTAGAGATACTTTATACAAAATAGGTAGAGAAAAGGACTGTTCAGAAAACATTTATTGTAGTTTGATGACACTTAGTCAAGTTGCAGTTCTGAAAGCAAAGCAAGAAAAAAGTATCGGGGGAAAGTGAGGCTGGGCGCATTTCTTAGAGATAGTTTATGATTCCACCACTTCAGAAAGAGCAATACTTTTTACTGAAAATATTTAACTTAAAAAGCAGAACTCAAGAACTACTGTGACTTTTCAGATGGGGAAAGCAAGCCCCTGGGAGGGAGACAGCCCAGGCGGGCAGCTAGTGGGGGAGGGGCCGGGTGCCACTGACTTTTGTCGCTTCGCTCAGCCGGCCGACCTCCCCCTCCCTGAGGCCACTCAGAAGTCACTGGCTGGGGAAGGGGCTTTCAAGAGGTAAACACGATTCCAGCAGGGGCCAGCCCGGCAACAGGTGCCCGGGCAGGCATCATCGTCACGTAATGAGATAAGGCTGAACGTGACGCCCTTCTTCCAGCTTGCGTGTGAGAGTGGATTCAGGAAACTGCTGCCATGTGGCAGCGGGCACGGCTTTGTGCGTCACCAGCTTCCCAGCCAAAGGGTTGTCAGGGCTCACAGGCGCACTCGGCCACAAAACACAGCATCTTCTCAAATAGTTTCCAGGACATGATACAGCGCGGCAGCAGCCTCTCCAGCAGGAGATTTTGCTACAGTTTAGGGTGATACACCAATGATGTGGGGCTTCCCACAGCGCCCCGGTCACCTTCCGTGGGTCGGCGGGGAATCATCTAAAGGGACCCCGCTCCCCGGAGCAGAGGCCTAGTCGCTGTACTGCACTTCCGCCCGGAGCTCCTTGGTGAAGTAGCGGGTCAGCATGGCCAGCAGCTGCTGCTGCAGGGCCTCACTACCCATGACCAGCATGGTCAGCTGCACAATGTCTGTCCACTCCAGGTGCCTGACGATGGCAGTGGCTTCATTAAAGAGCTTCTGCTGCTCGGTAGGAGGCAGCTCCATTATGATCTGAGGAACTGGCTTAAACTGTCCACTCGTCATCCACGCGCCTAACAAACCCCCGACGGCCCCCCCTAGAAAACAGGAAAGACTCAGTTAGTCCGCCTTATTTAGAAATGATGGCCACAGGTTCTCTCTGAGTGCCCGTCCACCGTCGTGACAAGTGGGCACATTCATGAGCGGGTCAGAATGGACTTGGCTTCATGCCTGCTCCACCAGGAGGGCAGGGGGCAAGGGTTTACGCGGTCTTTGGTCCATTTGGCTCCGATAATTGATACCCAAACATGCCCTCGCCTAAGCTCTGTGCTCACAGTGCAGCACGAAGCATCTCCCCTCCTGAGAGCTGTGCTAACTAAAATCCTCTTCATGGGCTGCAGGTTTCCACGCTTCCCATAAATCTCTCTCATCTCAAAGGACAGGGCTGAGAAGCAAATGCATTTTCAGAGAGAACCATCTCAGTGGTGAGGCTGAGTTTCCTTCACGAGATGGCTAATATGAGCCTTAGCCCCGAACTTTGAAATTTCCAGTGGAACCATGTGGTTAAAGGACCCTTGGGACAGAGGAGTAGGTATTTTCTCTTGAAGCAATGTTTTTCATACAACCCCACCAAAGTTGTATGATGATAAATAACAAATTTAATGTAGTCAACTATTCTTCTCTCTGCTGCCCCAAAAGAGCACAAACACTATTTTCAAATGTAAACTTATTATTATCAAAGTTAAAGTGCAGTATCTTGCAACTTGAAGACCTTGTATCAATGGAAAGTTATATTTAACTGGGTCAGGTAAAATCTGCTCCAGGAAGATGTCCTAAGGCAGGAGTCTCAAACTCAAGTGCCGACAGGGGCCAGACAGGTAACTATAAGGAGTGAAGCATGCTGAGGGGGACTGTGGTGACCTGGAGAGCTGGGTCCCTGTCTAAAGAAGAAGTGGTTATCTCATGCCAGCCAACTGCTACCACATGGAATACCAAATTTGTATCTTTTAGAAGCCTTATGATTTTTAAATATCAGTGATCAGATATTGAAAAGATGCAGCCCAGCTGGACTCGGTGACTTTCTTCAAAAAAGTAGAGTGTGGAAAGGGGGAAACTGGTGGACGTGACCTTAGCCAGGTGGCCAAGGTGAGCCTCACAAGGGAGGTCCTGTGGATTTCATGTGTCCCTGAAATGTGCGACAAGAGGGTGCTGCACCTCTGCAGGATTCTCTCCAAAGATCCATAACCACAGTCTACTCGTGAGAAAGACACCAAGCAAACCCAAACTGAGAGGAGTTCTCCGAAATACCTGATGGTACTCTTCAAAAGTATCAAAGCAGGAAAAAATAAGACTGAGGAAACCCTCAGAATGGGAGGAAATATTTGCAAACAAAGCAACTGACAAGAGATTAATCTCCAAAATATACAAACAGCTCATGCAGCTCAATATCAAAAAAACCAACAACCCAATCAAAAACTGGGCAGAAGATCTAAAGACATTTCTCCAAAGAAGATATACAGAAAGCTAAAAGTACATGAAAAGATGCTCAACATCACTAATTATTAGAGAAATGCAAATCAAAACTACAGTGGAGTATCACCTGACACTGGTCAGAAAGGCCATCATCAAAAAATCCACAATAAATGCTGGAAAGGGCGTGGAGAAAAGGGAACCCTCCTACACTGTTGTTGGGAATGTAAGTTGGTACAGCCACTATGGAGAACAGTATGGAGGTTCCTTAAAAAACTAAAAATAGAGCCACCATATGATCCAGCAACTCCTGGACATATATCTGGAGAAAACCATAATTCAAAAAGCTACATGCAACCCAATGTTCATTGCAGCACTATTTACAACAGCCAGGACACGGAAGCAACCTAAATGTCCAGCAACAGAGGAATGGATAAAGAAGATGTGGTACATATATAAAATGGAATATTACTCAGCCATAAAAAGGAATGAAACAACGTCATTTTCAGCAATATGGATGGACCTAGAGATTGTCATACTGAGTGAAGCAAGTCAGACAGAGAAAGCATATGATATTGCTTATATGTGGAATCTAAAAAAAGGATACAAGTGAACTTATCTACAAAACAGAAACAGAGTTACGGATGTAGAAAACAAACTTATAGTTACCAGGGGGTAAGGGGGGGTTGGAATAAACTGGAAGATTGAGATTAACATATATAAGCTACTATATATAAAATAGATAACTAATAAGGACTATTATATAGCACAGGAAACTCTACTCAACACTCTGTAGTGGCCTACATGGGAAAAGAATCAAAAACAGAGTGGGGGAAAGAAAAATCAAGACTGGGAGACAGGAGGCATGACGATTAAGTGCAATGTGGTATCTTGAGCTGGATCTGGGACAGAAAAAGATCATGGTTGCAGAAACTGATAAAATCCAAATATAGTCTAAAGAACTGTTAACAGTAATGTTAGGGTTGGTTTCTTAGTTTTGACAAGTATACTGTGGTAATATAAGGTATTAACATTAGGGGAATTGAAAATAGGTGAGAGATATATGAGAATTCTCAGCATTATCTATGCAACTTCTCTGTAAATCTAATATTACTCCAAAATAAAAAGTTTATCTAAAAAAACGCAGCCCGGGCCAGAGAGAACCCATTTGCAACTTACTTGGCCAACAGTAAGTACACCTGGCATCATCTCAGGAAACCAAGTGTGGAGGCACCTGGTAGCACACACCTCCTCTAGAGACCAGCCAACCTCATGTCCTGGAGGCTGAACACTGCCCCCGGACAGACTACCCCCCATTCTGAAAGAAAGCTGCATTCTAGGCAGGGAGGGCCAGTCACTTACAAGTTTTACTGAACTTTTCCCCATGACACCAGTGAAACGCTTACTGCTGACAAGAGTTGTACTCATCTGCACTAAACCTTTATGAGAACATCAATATTTGATTTAGAGCAGCACTTAATGCAAAAAGTCGCCAGGAAATATCGACCAGAAAATTACCAACTCTTTGGAGAAGAGAAAATTCTTTTGTTTTCTGGGTAAAATGATGCTTTTGCCCATGACAAGCAGCGAATCCCCAGGGTTCGCCTTGTAGACATCCTGTTCTCTACCAGCTTTTACTCAATCTGAATAAAATATGTGCTCCCAAAATGGCACCTGGGCACAGATATATGAGAAATGATCCCAGCTAGCCCTCCCTGACCACGTTCGACGGGGTGGGACAAAGATACAGGATGTCACTGAGGAAGAAGGCAATGGCCTTGTCTCCTCCCTCACAGGCTACTCTCTGGATGGCAAGAAGCTGAAGTCAAGACTTACTAATTCACAGAGTTTGGAAATGGAAATATATAGATGGAAGGGCTGGGGCCACCCACAAGCTGGTTTTTCTCCCCAGTGTGACCTCAGCTTAATACAATGTCCTTGAAGGTCAATCCTGCTACCAGAGGGAAGAACAGAGCAGGAAGTCTTACCGGTGAGCTGGGACACAGAAGTCAACCTCAGTAGAAAAGCAGTCATCTCTGTATTCACACGAAGACTGCAGGCCATATAGAAAGGATTTCCACCAGACTGCGCGCTTTCCCAGGCCCTGTATCCTAGCACAGGCTGCCCGGCACAGAGGAGGCATTCAGTAAATATTTGCTGAGCTCAATGCAGCAGACCATGCCTTGAGCTGATGCCCTCCGTGTGGCAGGGTGCATCTGAGGCACCTCAAGGGAGGCCTTATCTGGCCCCTCTCCAAGTCAGGCCTGGACAGCAGCCAGCTCTCTGACACCACCCCTAGCCCACAGTTCAGGTCACAAAGGAATGCTTCCTGCTCCTAATCTAAAGGAAACAACTTCATTGTAGTTAAAAGGAATGATGGGAAAATTAGCCAAACTTTCATTTATTGTCAGAAACGCGTTCCCAAATAGAAACAGGTGGTGAAAGAAGGGGGCAGGGATGACCACTCTAGGAGTTAGCTTGTTGTTTTTCCTGCATTGGACTGCTTGCTTTCAGCATGTGGAAGCGCTCTGGGAATAAGCTTATGTAAAGTGGCTCTACAGCTTCAGCCCCCAGTAGGTGCTTGGCAAAGCTTGGCTTCCTCTCTGGATGTGTAATGGTGACGAGTGGAGGGAGACTGTCCAAGGGACCCAGGACACCCTGAAATCTTCAGATTCTAGACACATTCCTGCAGGGGCATAGGTGTCTTCCAGGTCTGCACGACACAGATGCCATTTGAGAGAGCCCTGCACTTCTGAGATATTCACACAGAAGCTCATGTTTTTAACAGGACTAATTATGTACCCAAAGATCACTTCACAGAAACAACCTCAACTCAACAAACTTCTCACACAGGACAGAGGCTTTTTATGAGGTCTCTGTGGTTTCAAAGCTCTTTTCCCAACAGCTGCACTGTCCCGGTGAGGCACCTGCACTTACCAACGGCTAGTCCTGGTGGGCCGCCCACCAAACCACCGACGAAGGCCACGGCTCCTGTGACCAGGGCGCCCCTCCCGGAGTGCTTGACGGCCACCCTCATCTTCCTCTCCTCGGAGACGGAGCACAGAAGCCTCATGATGTCCTCCACTGAGACAGGCATTGCGGCAGACCTCAAAGGAAGCATTCCAAAGGAGAGTTTTCATGAAGGTTATTTCCACCCCAATGTTACTCTGCCTACAGTTTTAAGGAAGGGTCCCCATTATGGGTAGAGAACTGTATCTCTGCCGTACGGACAGCACCCCCCAGTCATGTGACACGTCCTTTGCCAAACAGAAAGCAGGGCAGCATTCAGTTAATAAGCAGACAGAATCAGCAGAGTGGATGAAAGGTCTTCTCAGCCCTCTGATTAACTTCTGATTTATGACAGATTAAGAAGCAACCTTGGCCACATGGCCACCAGTTCATCACGAGTGAGGCAAGGCTGAGCTCTCTTGCATCAGGGCCCTTCGGCCGCCTCGGGCAACCGCCGAGCACAAGCCTGGCCAAGTGCACAAAGTCCCAGGCCCGGGTCTATTCTGTGTGACAGGGCATCTCAGCCCATGTCAAGCCAGACAAGGGGAAAGCATGGGACTCTGTGACCACACAGCTTTGCACCCACTGGCTGACCCTGAGCAGAGTGGCAGATTCCTCACCTGTAGGATGGAGATAAACCACCTACAGGCTGGATTCTTGAAAGGTGTAAGTAGAAGGGATGCAAAGTGCCTGGAGCGAGTCTGGAACACTGCTGACTCTCAGACATGAAGGCTCTAAATGAACATTCTGTTCCTAACATACACCACTGGCTTCCATAAGCAACCACTCATAGTCAGTCCAGTTATACTCAGGGGACATCAAAGGCAGGGACAGGATGATGTAGTAAGATGAAACAACCAGAGAAAGAGATCAAAGAATTCTAGGGGTTTGCATATGGATGGACAGATGACAGATGGATGGATGGACTTTAAAACAATGACCTTTAGAACAATTCTCTGGGGTCAGGAAACTGTTTGCCACACTAGCAGGAAAAGGACAGGCAGGGGCAAGGGGGAGGACAGGGTGGGCTCCACCCCAAGGTTGGTGGGAATGGATAGCCTTGGCACTGGCGGGCCACCTGGCAGGATAGGAAGTAAGATCAAGTTGGCAATGAGCGGGTGCTTCTCCTTCCAGCTTCAGCTGGACCCAAGGCTCGGTGGGCACCTTCCTTTCTCACCAACACTCCCCTTTTCATTTAAGGCTGAGGCATGCACTCACTAAAGGAACCTGACTGTGGAAGACTGGAGCAGACCCTGTTGCTCAAAATCTTTTGGATATGTGAGGGTTGTTTTTTTTTTTAACCCAAGGATAATCCAGAATTAGTCTCTAATGTAAAATTATCCTCTCAATCCTGAGAGAGAATTCTGAGCCCTTAGAACAAATCTGTGGATCTCCCGTATCACCAGTCAGACCATCTCTGTAGTCCCAGGGGAGGTAAGAGGGATCCTGTGTTCCAGCCCTGTAAATTCCCCCTCTTTTCCTTTTGATATTCTTGACATCAGTGATTCTTCACCGATGTATAGGCATCACTGAAGATCTTTTTAAATACAGTCTGTATGGGCAGGGTGAGATTCTGTATTTACAAGTCCCTCAGGTGACCTTCTGCCCTGGACAGCAAGACTCTATGAGAGCATGGCTCGAGACGTCTGACATCTGTTACTCAGTCCTTGAGTTCAGAAATGCAGAGGCTTCCCCCAGATGTGTCTGTTCACCAGGGGTATGAAAGGCAGTGGAGGGGCAGCCCTGTAGGGTTGCCCAAGGGACTAGAGGAGAATTCAAGTGCACTTGTCCTTGCTCTGGTTCCCAAGTGCCCTGGATCTGCTAAAATGCCTCCTGGCTTCCAGGCCCCTCTACTCACCAGCAGTGACCACATGCAGACAGAGCACCTGCCCCCTCCTCCTCCCTTCAAGAGAGCCCCCTTCCACCCTTCCATTGGTCAAGAAGTTTCCAGGCACAAATGTCAAGATAACATTATAGCATTATAACAACGAAGGAACTGCACTAAGATATGGGGGGAGGGAGATAGTAACCTGATTTGCCCAATAGCCATGGTCCTGTAAAGCTATGCAAACAAAATGTTTAATTTCAAATACATATTAAGATAACCGAAGGAATTAATTTCATGGTAAAACCTTTCAAAAAGCTAAAAATCTTCCTGTAAAATATCTAGGCACCTTCTAGCTTAGCTCTGGTTTATATCCAGCTTTTTATCTGTCAATTATGCTGAAAAAAGGGAGATGAAGCTCAGGTCCAAGGAAGGCCCCTCTGGAGGCTGCAATGAGCCTCCCAGTCCCAGAGGCATGAAAACCCTGACCCTTGCCATGCTTGATCTGCAAGACTGGCTTCCAGGCCAGTGTACTCTGCCCAGAGGCCACTCCTAAAACAGGTTTTCTGCAGAGTTAGTTTCTGCACAGCAAGAAACGGCATATAAAAGAGACAGGAAATAGATATAGTCCCACTTCACCCTCTACTGTCTATTAAAAAACAACAACAACAAAACCCAGCTTCCAACCTGCTCTGAACGACTTTAAGTCGAAACCCACGGGGGCTAATGAGGCATCATTACCACCATTGTGCAAACGCCACTTCCAACCTCCACTTAGCCCAGCTGGGCCAGGACAAGGCGCAAGCCCAGGGCCCTGTAGGACTAGAGGGCCAGCAGGTGTCATGGTGTGTGGGAGGGGAGGCGAGGAAGTGGCCTGACTCCACCTGGGTTCAAGGGTTCCACACCATGGGTAGAGAGGTGGTATTGTGACTGCCTCCATCCAAGGGAATGCTGACTTAATTTCCTTGTAAGAATCATTTTAGAAGGTAGAGCATCAATAGGCTCTTGTTGTGGAAGAAAGGTTTGCAGCCTCATCTCCTGAGCCCTTACTAAAAAGCTCAGCCTCCCAGCTTCTCCAGGCTTGCCAGACTGAGGAAGGAAGTCAGTCCTTCTCCTTCTCCCACTCCAGCTGCCTTTGTCTGTAAGTGGCAGAGAAGTGGGTAACGAGGAGGCAGGAGCACTCTGATGGGGACAGACCTCAACGGGCTGGGAATGTGCCTCCCCCCATATCACACCTATTTCAGAATCAGATTTGTCCACGAAACAGGCTCCGGTCACAGGAAGCCCATCTGCCAGCCACAGGGAAGGCAAATGCCAACGCGAAGCCCTGGTTTCTTGCAAGCACCCAGGCTGGTCTGCTGATTACAGCAGGGATCTGGGGGAGAGGGAGATGAGCCCGTCCCTGGGACTGCAGCCTGGCTTTCTGAGATGGACCAGATTGTTAGAGATGAGAGGAAGGCTGCTGAGCTAACACAGACCTCCGTGCACATAGCTCTTTTTAAAAATTAGAAAAGCAGGGCCCCTTAAGAACCAGAGTGATGTTGTTCACCTGCAATCCTCAGTACTTTCTACTTCTCTGGTGAAATTTACAAAGCTCCAGTGTGCCCACTGGCTCCTATAAACCGTGTCTTTCCACCTCTCTATGCACTAGTGCAAAGACTGGATCCCATAAGCGAACACTGTCTGATTAGCCCACAGACTTTTTAAAAATGAATTAGTTGTCAGAATTTTAAACATCAAGAGATTTCACATACACCTCAGGTTTCTGATTTCTCCTGAAAAGTCAAAAGCGGAAGCCACACTGGGCCTGCCTTCTACAGCAACCCCAGCCAGAGCTGAGCAGGACCCTAGCGGAGGACACCTTACCTACCTACCTGGCCCAGGAGCAGGCACGCCCTCTCAAAGCATTCGTATTTCTTTAAAAAAAAAAAGGGGGGCTAAGGAAACTACGTCCCCACAAAGCTAATCTTTCTCCGCCCCGAAATCAGTAACATCCCTTCCTGGTCATCTCTAAACCAGCGTCCGGATTCTCTTCCCAGAGGGCGAGGCCAGGGGTGCTCCGCCCGGCGGATACAAGGCCCGCCACACGCCCCGCGTTCCCTGCGGGGAGCGACACGCGCGCGCACACGCACCCCCAGGCGTTCCTGCGGGAGGAGACACGCACACACACCCCTCCGTGCGCCCGTTTCTCGACATGCAAAATGATCGCACTAAGGGCGTCCGGCCCGGCTCCGGAGGGCCAGGCCCGCGGCCGGCCAGCACCCCAGCCGCTCCGGGGGCCCTTTACCTGCGGAGGTCGCGAGCCGGCAGGCGCGAGGACACCGGGCCGGCCCGCCGGGCGCGCAGGCCCCACCCTCCCGCCTTCCGGCTCCTCCGCGCCCGCCCTTCCGGGGCGTGTGACGCACAGGGTCGCGCCGCCGCCGCCGCCGCTGCGCTCCGGGCCCCGGTCCGGCGCCGGGAGCCGGGTGGCTGGGGCCCCGAGGCCTGCGGCCGCCGGGGTCCTGCTGGGAGACCCTCTCTCTCTGTGGCCCGTCACTCAGGCCCTAGGGACCCCTCCCCACCCGCCAGTCCCTGCGCGGGAGAGAGCACGGCGGCCTTGGCAAGTGAAGGCGCTGAATTAACATTCGGCGCGTGTTCGGGGCACAGTCAAAACAAATCAGCTGGCCGCGGTGTGGATCTGGAGGTTTTGAAAAGGCCTAGCTCCACCTTTGCTTATGGGGTTCCAAGGGAAAAGGGGGTCCGGTTTCCCCGAGCAGAGCTGAGGCTGGGGAGCCTCTTGGGAGGGTGCAAAGGCGTGAGGGGGGCGAGTAACAGAAGGGCCAGGGAATACTTAGAGGGACATTTGGAGAAACCTTTGCCCCATCTCCTCGTCCCCCCCCCCGCCCCCGGCCCCCCAGGCTGGCCTGGAACCATCTCACAACTGAAAAAGACTTCTGGGGGCTTTCCGTGGACAGTCTGACTCAACGCTAACAGCAATCCTGCAACGTAGGCATGGTTGCCATTGCCATATTACAGACTGGAGAAGGGAGGCACCAAGGCACTGAGAGGCTGGTCCACCCAAGGCCACCAAGGTGGGGGGTGTCAGGGTCCAGACTCCATCTGCGGTCCACCTGGCTCAGAGCCTTTGCTTGTAACCAGCACTGCCTTGCTTTCGCAGGCGCTGTTGGCACCGAGAGGGTGGGCCTCTTTCACACTACCAGAACAATTTTTTTACTTTTTTTTTTTTTTTTAAATGGGAAAGTACTTTGGGTATATTTGTGTGTGAACTATAGATACATAGACAGGACGGTGAGTCAAGAGTGCGGATAATTTTTGACTCACCCTGGTAGATGACAACACTTTACTGAGGAATGATTGACATACAAAAAGCTGTACATATTTCATGTATACAAACCTTGAGTTTAGGGATGAGTTTATACCTGTGAAACCATCAGCACCATCAAGGTCATAAATACATACATCACCTCTGGACTTTTCCTTCTGCCCCCTTTATTATTATAATCATTTGTGTAGGGGGATGTGGTACGACTACTTGACATAAAATCTACCCTCTTAGCAACCTTTAGTATGCAATACAGTGTTGTCAGCCATAGGCACTGTTCTGTATAGCCGACTCTGGAACTTATTTACTTAGCTAACTGAAGCTTTGTGTCCTTCATTGTCACTTTGTTACTGGTTTCCCCTCTGTCCCCATAGTGGGCAAGGGCCTAAAGCACGAACCGGAGTTCCCCTGGCCACAGTGAAATAACCCCATTTGTTCCTGAATAGGAGCTTTTGTTTGAGTTTGGGTGACTTTCAAAAGTGAAAATTAACCAAGGTTAAGAATAGCCCATCTCCCTGGGGTGTCTCCAGGCTTGGACCTGGGTGAGATTCTCCTGTTTCTCTGCAAGCAGCTCCCTCTGGCGGCTCGTTAAGGAACTGGGCCTGCCCACTTGCCCGGAGATGGAGATGAGGGAAGGGGGAGGGAGGAAAGATGCTGGAAGGGAAAGAAACTTCAGCATCCGGGGCCCTCTGGACAAGGTTACCTATAAGAAGTCATGTAAACATTCAACCCATCAACAATTTGGGAACTTCATTCTGATATGAATAAAGTCATAAAATGCACATACCAAAGCCCATTGATGTGACCTATGGTACCATATTCTCATAATGGCAGCTGGGCCTCCTGCAAAGTGGGTCCCATGAAGGAGGTGCACAGTGGGGTCTCCATCATGGTGTGGTGACTGTGCCCTGGCCCAGCATCCAGCTAGTGCTTTCATAATCCTTAAGGTCTGGCTGGATGACTTTGGGGAAGTCATTCAACTTCTCTGTGCCTTGGTTTTCTCATTTGGAAAATGACAGTAATAACAGTGCCTGTCTCATAGGATCGTTCTGAAGATTAAAGGAGGTAATGTGTAGGGATCTGCATTATTCTTGTTCACATCATAGGTTATGAAAATGAACCTCCAAAGTCCCAAATGTGAGCCTCGTGTGCCCAGCGTGGCAGGAAATCCAGTTCCACCCCAGCCTTCACAATGCACCCTCTTCCTAATGGGCCCAACATTCTCCCAGGGTGCTAGGTTTTGTTCAAAGAGCCAGCCAGAGCCAGAACTCAGGTGGGGTCCCCTGAGGCCAGCACCCTCATGCTCCCCTCTTCCAGAGGATGAGTGAGCCAGCCCCCAACTTACACAGCTCTTTCAGGATAAACCCACCCCAGACCCAGGACTGGGTGATCCACGCACAGGCCACACACACATAAACCCTTGCGATCTCTTAATAAGAGCATGCAGCTAAACCAGATGTCATTTTGAAAGCTGAACCATGTTCTTTTTATTTTAAATTATCTCTAAGGAGGCACCATATTCTGTCTGGTGTTTAAAGATTCCTGGGGATCTTGATCTAGCGTCACAGACAGGCATTTGTCTCAAGGCACTCACAGAGCCAAGGCTTTGGGTCAGGAGAGGTTTCAGCCCCACATGCTGGGCCCAGGACACCCTTCCTAAGGATCTCTGTGAGTCCTTAACCCTGGAGGCAAAGGAGGGCTCCTCACCTCACAGTCCTTCCCCCAGGGTGCATTCCATTGCTTTCACCTGTGAAGTGTTCAGCACACTTTTTGGCACACACCAGGTATATTAGTTTGCTAGGGCCCCATAACAAAGTACCACAAACTGGGTGGCTCAAAAGAGAAATTTATTATCTAACAATAATATACATCTTTGTTTACTAAATAATTAGCCTATGTTATATAAACCATAAAAATCACAATTCTCAGATCATTATATCAGAACAAGAATGTTTCTGAATTCTTGTAATCTGAATTTTGATTGAGGTTCATACAATGGATTGTGAAAGTCTTTACTTAGACTACATGTGAACTTAACATTTGTTAATTAATAAAAGTGAATGAGGGGCTTTCCTGGTTGTGCGGTGGTTAAGAATCTGCCTGCCAATGCAGGGGACATGAGTTTGATCTCTGGTCCAGGAAGATTCCACATGCTGTGAAGCAACAAAGCCCGTGTGCCACAACCCTTGAGCCTGTGCTCTAGAGCCCGTGAGCCACAACTATTGAGCCCACGTGCCACAACTACTGAAGCCCACATGCCTAGAGCTCATACTCCACAACAAGAGAAGCCCCTGCAATGAGAAGCCCGCACACCACAATGAAGGGTAGCCCCTGCTCACCACAACTAAAGACCTTGTGCACAGCAACGAAGACCCAATGCAGCCAATAATTAAATTAATTAGTTTTTTAAAAAGTGAATGGTTTTTAATGTGTTAAATAAAAAGAAGAAGAAGTCCAAGGAGTTAACAGGGCGTGGTCCCTCTGAAACCTGTAGAGGAGGATCCTTCCTCGACCATTCTAGCCTCTGGTGGTGGCCACCAATCCTTGGTGTTCCATGGTTTGCAGCTGCATCTCTGCCTTTTTTTGTCACATGATGTTCTCCCTGCATATCTGTGTGAATTTCCAAATTTTCCTTTTATTGCATGACACCAGTCATATTGGAGTAAAGGTCCGCCCTAATGACCTCGTCTTAACTTGATTACATCTGCAAAGACCCTCTTTCCAAATAAGGTCATATTCACAAGTTCCAGGGGTTAGGACTTTAATATATATTTTGGGGTGACACAATTCAATCTGCAATACCAGGTATTCTGCAAATGCCAGCTGTGATGATTATTATCCAAGCATGCACATGGTACCTGCAAACACGACAAAAATACCAGTCTCAGCCATACCTTGTGTCGAGGCTGTTGCGTGCAGGGGGCCCTCCAGCCTCCTGCCTTTAGTCTTGGGAAAGCTTAATTCCAAAAGAGTTGTTGAGGGACAAGGTGGCTTTGGGACTGGTAATGAGCTCCTCCTGGGCCTCATCATTGTTCTTCTAAATAATTAATTCGCCTTCTTCCTTGGTGTTTACATCCTTCAAATATTTGTAGACGGTTATCATGTCCCTTTAGTCATCACTTAGCACCACTCTACATATTTGCCATGGTGTTGAGTGAGTGTTATCCTCACTGTCATGATTATTATTATTATTTCCTCCTGGTGCACTCCCTGAGTCCCTCAGCCACCATCATCACTGTGTGAATTTCCTCCAGGTCCCCAGCTTTTCAAGTGCCAGGTTCTCTGGCATGGAACATTAGAAGTCAGTAGTGATGGCAAGGGATGGCTTGCAGGCCCTCTGGCCCCCTACTCCTCTGTCATTTTTGTCAGTTTCCCCAAAGCCTCATGAAATAAATAGACAAGCTAAGTAAAAACTGTGTGCTTACAGTGCAAATACAGTTTCCAGACAAATCTCCCAGCCCCTGCTTCTATCCAGATAATCTCATTTTCCTCAACTATAAAATAAGGATAAGAATCCCTGCGCTCAACAACCTGGGATTACTATGAAGACTATATGAGAAAGAGAATGGAAAAGTGCTTTGTAAACCGCAAAGCAGGGGGAGTGGCAGTACCAGCAGTGCCTTCAACATACGATTGGATTTGTGCAGAAAGTTCCAGAGGTCAGCTGTTCTAAAAAGCTAGAAATTCTAAGTTAGAATTTACAAAATGAACTCGATAGAACTGAGATTCACCCTAAAATCTGTTTGTTGAAAGAATATAGAGATGCCCTACTTCAAAATCTACTATTAGATTTTAGTATTCCAAATAAAGTGTGGAACTCAGAGCCGGATGGGCCCTGGGAGACAGGTTGCAGATGGCCCTGAGGCGGCTTTGGAAGGTTATGCTGCTATAAAAGATTTTTTAAAAAAAAATCCACCTTGTCTTCCATTTCAGATCTCACTGAAGGGTTCTTCTGTACCCGGAAGACTTATTTTCAGTCTGAGAAGAATGATTTTCTATGGTTCTGTTGAACATGCAATTCTCACGCAAGTATTTCTATAATTATCCTGTTTCAGTTATAATACAGTTTCTGGAACAATAGGACTTTTATTGTATTGCCATATCTGTTATAATAGATGTTTTATTACAGAAAATTACGGTAGAGTCACTATTATGATTCTGAAGTTTTTATTTCAAATTGCTCATAGGATGGAAATTCTTTCTCCCAAGTAGTTTTTACTTTAATGGTGCATTAGGTTTTTTTTTTCTTTTTTTTTTTTTTAACTTTGGTCTGTTTGGGATTTTGTTCAATGGCAGAATGTTTTCTTTTGCTCCAGTACGTACTGTGGCTGAAAAGTTACCCCTGGTGTTTGTTTGTTTATTCTTAGCATGCAGTGCACAGAATTTTTTTTTAATGCCATCTAGATTGTTCTATATATATCTGCATACATTTGCCTGCTCAGGCTGCCATAGCAAATATCAAAGACTGAGTGGCTCAACCAACAGGAATTTTTTTCTCACAGTTCTGGAGGCTGAAAGTCCAAGAGCAAGGTGCTGGCAAAGATAAGTTTCATTCTGAGGCCTCTTTTCTTGGCTTGCAGACAGCTGCCATCTTGCTGTGTGCTCATACGACCTCTTCTGTGGACTCGAGGGAGAGAGAGCAAGCTCTCTGATGCCTCTTCCCATGAGGACACTAATCCTATCAGATCAGTGCCCCACCCCTATGACCTCACTTAACCTAATTACCTCCTTATGGGTCCCCTTTCCAAACCCAGTCACATTGGGGGTTAGGGCTTCAACACATAAATATGAGGGCACACAATTCAGTCCATAGCACGGCATAACCTTTATAATTATTGCAGAAGAAATTCCCAGAGCCCTTGTATTAAATAAAGTTAATAAACTATATTTTGAGAAGGAATAAATAAAATTAGTGAGGATGACAATAGAGAACTTGAGACTTCAAGCACAGTTAGGCTAGGTAATATCCTATTTCAGATGGTAGCCCCACTGGGGAAGAAGAGTGGAGGCTGGAGTTTTTCTTGGTTAATTCACTGGCCTCAGACCCCCAGCTGGTGCAGCCCAGCTGGGGTCTGGAAGCATGTTTGTTGACTCCAATGTGATGGTTTTAGCCCAGAGGAAGATCCCACCTCAGAGGGAAAGGTGATTCTGAAATCTCAGGTGTCAGGTCGAGCTCTAGGCCCAGTGGACCTGTCCACATGGAGGGATTTAAGGACTATGAAAAGTCCCCAAATGCCTGCCCAAGTTTAGCTATCATTTCCACATGTCCCTAGTAGAACACACTCCATGGCTTAGAGTCCAGAACTATTGATGGAGGGACAAGTCCTGGGCCCTGGGAAAAACAGAGGATCTCCAGTGGTCTCTTTTTGTTTTCCTTTTCTTTAAGAATTTTATTGAGATACAATTGACATACAATAAGCTGTATATATTTAAAGTGTACAATTTGATATCTTTTTCTTATTAGTAATGTATATATGGCAATCCCAATTTCCCAATTCATCCTGCACCCCCACCTCCGCCCCCAGGGTGTCCATATGTTTGTTCTCCCTAGTGATCTTTAACTAGACAGACCTCAAATCATCTAGGCTCCCAGGTTTCTAGATGATTTCTTAGGCTCCCCAAGAAAGAGAAAGGAAGGGACTACCCGTGGTTGCACTGTTAGTAACAGAATCATAACAAAGGTCCAGACTGCTTGGCTTTGTAGCCTCTGTTCCTCCCACAGCACACTCTACAACAGGGAAGGGAGGAGGCCCTGAGGGTACTGGGAGTGCGAATGCTGAGCTTTGGGTGCTGAATGCCTTTGAAGGCTGGCGGTGGGTAAACACACACGTAAACATGGAGACAATCAGAGAGGAAACTGTTAGGGAATCTTCCAAAATAGAAAACAATCAGGTAGTATGAAACTCTAGAAGAGAGGGACTTTGGAATTCAAGGCATTCTTTTGAGGCTCAGAGGCACTGGGAGGTGGGTCTCTGGGGTCTTGCCTCCTCCCCTCCCCCCAACTCCCATCCCACCGTGTGGCTGCCCATTGAGGAATGTCAACTGCCTTGTGAGAACACAATCCCGACTTCAGGATGGAAACCGGTGGGGAAAGGGACCTGCTTCGCAGACATTGCGCCTTTGCTGGGCCACATTTCTGTTAGGCAAGCAGAGACTCGTCCTGTGTTCCCATCAATGCTTATCCACCTGTGGACCTCAGGTAAATGATGCTCCATTCACCTCAATGTTCAGGCCCTGATAAGGCAGACTCTGGGGGGGGGGGGTGGTTTGGGGAGATAAACATATATTATCTCTGGCAGTTTCTGTAGGTCAGGATTTCAGGGGTGCAGAGAGGGCACCCAGTAGCTATTTCTACCAGAAACCCCACCCCCACCCACCCCCCGCGCGAGGCTCTGGCAGGTGCCTGGTCCTAGGCTCTCGATTCTCCTTGGTCGAAATCTCAATAGGATTGCCCTTCTCAGTTGCCGACGCGCTTTGCTCCTGTGGCCCAAGGCTGGAGACAGCCAGGTTGGCTGGGATCACAGGCCCACGCCTTGGTGGCGGCCTTGCCGGTGCCAGCGGCTCGCGGATAGTGATCCGAGCGAGCCAAGAGATTTCCCACACGTAAGCTCCTCAAAGTATCTCCTGAAACCTCAAAGATTACAGAGCCCACACAATGCGAGCAAAGCGGCTTCGGATAATGCGGCAGACAGCGGGGGGCGCGGGGCCGCGGCGGGGACGCTCGGCGCTCGGGATGCTCGGAGCTCTGGGATGCTCAGCGCCCGCACTCGCGCGGGCTCAGCCACGGCGTTGCTCCTCCCCGGAAAACAAAGGCCCGGGGCCCGTCCTTGCAGGGCAGCAGGAGGCGCGGGCCGGGGGCCAAGGGGAGGCAGGGAGAGGAGGGGGACACGGCCAGTGCGGCAAGGGGCGGGTAGCGGGGGGAGAGCCGTGCTGGCTCCGTGCGCGTGGCGAACGGAGCAAGGAGACAAAGGGCGCAGCCCGCGGGTGTGCGCGGTGGGAAAGCAGTGCAGCCCGGATGGAATATCGTGTGTGGATTTGAGACCAATGGGAAGCGCTCCAAACAGTGCCCGTTGTTTCCACCGGGCCGATTTCTTTTGCTCAGTTTCATCAAGTAATTTGCGTGCCATTTCAATAAAACAAATGAATTATGGCCGAGTTTTTGTTTTATTTACATCAGATAAGGGCTTCCTTTCCTTTATATTGAGATAATTCGTCCCAAGCAGGGTGCACAGCGGGCAAAGGGAAGGTCTCCCGCTAGCCAGATCCCAGCTTCCTGTTTGCCCCTCGTTTGTTCTGGCTGTCCCGCGTGGCAGTGGAAATAAATTAGCATGTCGGCCCTCCTTTCGTACCTACTCCTTGCTTGCGGTGGAAGCTCCAGAATCTCCGCGTAGGAGGGGCTCAGAGGCAACAATGTAGTCAGAAGGAGCTGGAGGGTTAAAGGGCTTCTCTTAAAGTATTTGCAAACTAAGCGCACTGTGTACTAGAGTTTTATGTTGCAACTTTTTAAAAAGAGAATATTTTCTAAATTTCCTTTGCTAAAATTTAGGCAAGACTGAGGAAGTGTCAATAGTTGGATTAAGGAACAGCATAACATCACTGTTTGTTATTATTGCAGCATAGCAAATTGCCTCAAGACTTAGTAGCTTAAGACATCAGTAAACATCTAATATCTCTCACAAAATTCTGGAGTACTTTATCTGGGCAGTTCTAGCTTGGGTTCTCCCATTAGGCTGCAGTCATTTGACGGCTTGATTGGGACGGCAGGGTCCATTTCCAAGGCCTCAGTTCCTTGGCCCCTGGGCCTATCCACAGGGCAGCTTGAGCGTTCTCACGACTAAGCAGTGGGCTTCCTACAGAGCCAGTGATCCAAAAAGCAAAGCAGAAGCCACAATATCTTTATGATCTAGCTTGTGAAGTTACACACCATCACTTTCTCAACATCCTATTGGTTAGGCAGCACTTTCTCAACATCCTATTGGTTATGCAGTCCAGCATTTGTCGATATGGGAGGGGATTACACAAAGGTACAAATACAAGCAGGCCAGAATCATTGAGCGCAAACTTAGAGACTGGTTCCGACAAATGATTATCACTGATATTGTTTGGCAGGGCTATTTTGAGCGTCTGGAGGAGAATACTATATACACCTAAAGCCACCATTTCTTATTTGTCTTTCTAGTCAATGCAAACTTAAATGGTCTGTCATCTTTAATGCTCTTCCATGTCAGCCCAACCAGTCATCTGTGCAATAAGCATGGACTCAGGGTCCTCTCAGTGCCAGTCTCACTTCCAGATTGGGGCAGTAGTCAAGAGAGACAAGATCCCCCTCTTGGCTCCCTGATGTTCTGGAGAGGCGAGACACAAGGAGATAAACACATGGCAATCAGGGCTATAATGCTACAGGCAGTGCTGTCACCTGGGGGATTCAGGTGGGAGATTCAGGAAAGACACTAAGCCTTGAACGCCATCGTTGGCAGTCTTTATGTCTTGGTCCTCCCCAAACTGGAAATCTCCAATGACCCAGGTATTGCATTAAGGTGGCTGCAAGCCAAACCTTTTAGTAGAATAATAGCCTAGATAAAATGGACTTTTGACATCATCACAGCCCTCGTGGACCACCCCCCGTGTATACAACACTCTCTTTCCCAGAATGTGAGATCCACAGGAGAGGAACTATGTCTTATTTACCCTGGGTCTCTGGTGTCTAAAGAATGACTAGCATGTAATTGGTATTCACTAATGACTTCTGTTAGTTATAATCATTTAATAGTTATCAGCCTGTTATTTCCCCAAGTCTTTCAGACTTAATGGAAATCACCCATAAATAAATAAATAAATGTGACTCAAGCTCTCAATCCACTTACAGTAAAACATCCCACTGAATCCTAGAGACTGCTGACAGGTGTGGTGAAAACAGACTCCATTTCTCCTGAGCAGAAGTCCCTGGAACCTGACTCTTTCTGGCTCCCCTCCTAGCCTCACTTCCCAGCTCCTGCATCAGCAGCCCTCTTCCTGCTCAGCTTGCCTGGGCTGAGTGAACCAGGAACTCAAGAGCTTCCCAGGCACTTCCCCAAAGCATCTCTAATGCAAGGTGCTCTGTGCCTCAGACTCTGACTGAGGCTGCAGCCTCCAGAGAGAGTTACATGGAACAGCACGGCCCATCAAGGCAAGAGGGAATATTGAGTCATTTGAATTCCTAAAGTCACCGGTGCCCAGCCAGGCTTTCTTCAGCTTACTGGGTCTCTTACTATTCTCTTCCTGAAGGACCAGCCTCAACTCACGTCCACACTCTGCCTGGACTCCCCTTCCCATAGCCCGTGTCAGTAACATGTGCATTCAGGCCTCAGTGGTTGGGGGTCCAGAGCTCTGAACTAAGGTCTTTTACCTTTAGCATGGTCAAAATTCTAGGCTTCGTACCCAGCCTTCTTCCAAATGGAGGGGAAGCCGTGGGTATAGAGATTCATTCTGTTCCTGTAATGAATTACACACACACCCTTCTCTTTAGAAGACAAAAGCACCCTAATCAAAATTTCTGGGGTTTTTTAATAGCAATTTTTCATTCTGGTTATACATAGATATACATACATACTCACAAGACTGCTTACTACATTGTTTTCAAGATCTTCGGGTGTACTGTCACTTTGGAAAACAATGTGTTGTCCATACAGTGATTTTAGGGGCTTTCTAAGATTGTCTGTTCTCAAAAGACTATTTATCAGAGAGGTGGCACAATTGAGTGAATCCCAGCCATTCTGTGGACAGGTGGACCGAGGAAGTAGTTCAGAGGGCATTCTGGAGTGATTTGCAAAGTCTCGAATGGAAATATAACATCTTCTTTCATCCTCTGCAGAGTCTGGAGTGAAATTCACACCTTTTTTTTTCTTCCCATCACTTAAAATCAAATTCTCGCCCTTAATACTTCCTTTCAGAACTGCACCAAAAATGATGGTGTCTTCTCATGCATATGAATTACCCAAAGTGCATGAGAATCAGCCCCACTGGAGTGTGCTATAGCCTTAACTCAACTACATTTAAAGCTGCTAAGCCCCGATTAAGGCAAAGGTGTCTTTTTATTTTATAAGACATTTCGGATAGCTCACATCGCCGTGCACAGATGCACTGAAATCTATTGTGGGGGGAGCTATAAAGAGAGCATATGCTCCCCGTATCTGTTCCTGAGCCAGGTAGGATGCTGAATTCTGATGAGGGTTTGAGGCAGACAGCAGCATCTGTCTCCTTGCACACACCTGTTTGGACACTGGTCTGACACCCTTCCCCACTGTTCATCCTGGGAAGGTGGTGCATCTTCAGTTGGAACCTCATAATCTGGCATGGTGTCTTCTACAGACCACACGGACACTCAACAATTATTTGCTGGAGAAACAAAGTATAAAACATGACATTTTATTTTAAACAAAGAGGTGGGACAGATTTATCCTCCAAAGATTTCAAACACCTGATGACCCCTCCTTAGAGAAGAAGCGATGAAAGTAGCCTCTCCTGTAACGAATTTCTGCTAACAAAGCTTCTGCCGAAGTCAAATTTCAGGCTTCAGTGCCGAGCTCAGGACATGAATTGAAGATACCATTAGGGGGTGCTAGAGATCAGGAAATCCAGGAACTATTGGCGCTTGGGAGAGCTGAAAACACAGCGGATTTTAATCTAAGCACTTCACTTTGTGAGAACTGTATGTTGAAAATGACCTATGTCTTCACTATTTATGCTACGATGAAATTTTTCTATATGTTCTCAATTTGATAAATTGATGTACCCTGTGATTACATGGAATTTCAAGACAGGCTTCAAGTTACAGAACCAGGTCTGTAAGATAAACACCAAGTATTTTAAGTACTTTATGTTCTTATCCTTTTCAGCCTGCCAGACAGAAATCCCACTCATGGACTTCAGTTTTTTTTTCCAGGGGAAGTCAGAGTTTGGAGACACTGTTCATACCTAGGTCCTTCCCAAAAGCAGAGCCTGAAAAAAAAAAAAAAAAAGACTTGGAGCAAGGTAACTTATTTGAGAGGTGATCCCAGGGACAGGGAGGAGGAACCAGAGAAAATGACACAGGGAAGGGGAGATGCATTCTCAAGGCTGGTTAGTTACTGCTGTGGGCAAAACCAAGGCTGGATCCTGTGCGAACATATAGAAGGCCTCTCAGAATCTCTGCCTGCCCCCCACTGGTTGACGATTCCCAGGGAATGTTAATTTCCTGCTCTTCCAGGCTGCACATGTGGGGTGCATGCTGAATGGGGTCTTTCTGCCATTGCGTGCCCCAGCATTACGGAAACCCTGGGACCAAAAGCAAAAACACACTTGGGGCAAGTGTCAGTCAGGACAAGGTAAGCTGAAGTTTGCACAAGACCATCCACCACAGCCGTAGCTGGAGCAGAGTGGAGGCCGTGAGGATGCAGAACAGGGCACAAGACATGTCCATCCCTCGAAGCCGTCAGGTCCACTCATGCCCTGCATTAAATCCAATCTGTCACCAAGTCTTCAAGGCGGGGGCCGGCTAGCATCTCTCCTGTAAATGGTCCTGGAACTGTCATTGATAGCCATCACCTCCCTCCCACACCAGGCATCCTACACTTCCCTCGCTCTCAGCCAGCCCTTCAGCCTGTCTAAATTGTGTGCCGGGTGAGGTAACCACACCACCACCTCGAGAGTTCTAAGTCCTTAGCTGATCTGCCTTTTGGGCCCATGGCTGCCATGATTGCCTGTTTACCTTTATTGCAGGACGCAGACACACCGAGAGACACCCAGTGGATCCCCTGAGACCAGACGACCCTCCCTGTAGAGCAACAACTCTATCTCTCTATGATAAACAGGATGATACTGTAATCACAGCCTTTATTTTTACTGTAGTAAAATATATATAGCATAAAATTTGCTGTTCTAACCATGTTAAAGTGTACAATTCAGTGGCATTAATTACATTTACAATGTTGTGCAACCACCACTATTTCTAAAATATTTTAATCACTACAAACAGAAGCTCTGTACCCATTAAGCAATAATTCCCTATTCCCCCTTCCCCACAGTCCCTGGTAACTGCTAACCTATGTTCTGTCTCTATGAATTTGCCTATTCTAGATATTTCACGTAAGTAGAATCAGACAATATTTGTCCTTTTGTGACTGGCTTATTTTACTCAGCATAAGGTTTGCAAGGTTCACCCATGTTGTAGCATGTATTAGAACTTCATTCCCTTCACAGCTGAATAATATTCCATGGTGTGTCTCTACTACATTTTGTTTATCCACTCATCCGGTGACGGATACTGGGTTGTTCTCACCTTTTGGCTATTGGGAATGATTCTGCAAAGAACACTGGCATACGAGTATCTGTTTGAGTCCCTGCTTTCAATCCGTTCGGGTACATATCTGGGAATGGAATTACTGGGTTGTACAGTAACTCTATTTATAATTTTTTGAGGAACCACCATATGTCATTTCCAATAGCTGCTCCACTGTTTTATGTCACCACCGACAGGGCACAAGGGTTCCAGTGTCTCCACATCCTTGTCAACACTTGTTCTTAGTGTTTTTTTAATGGTAGCCCTTCTAAATAGGTGAGAAGTGGTATCTCATTAAGGTTTGATTTGCATTTCCCTTGTGATTAGTGATGCTGAGCATCATTTCATGTGCTTTGGACATTTGTTTATCTTATTCGAAAACATGTCCATTCAAATCCTTTGCCCACTTTTCAATTGAGTTGTTTGTCTTTGTTGTTGATATATAAAGAGCTATTTATATATTCTTGATATTAAATTCTTATTAACCATGTGATATGCGAATATTTTCTCCACTCCATAGGTTATATTTTTCATTTCTTGATAATGTCCTTTAAAGCACAAGAGTTTTAAATTTCAGTGAAATCCAGTTTATCTTTTCCTTTGTTGTTCATGCTTTTAGCATTATATCTAAGAATCCTTTGCCAAATCCAAGGTCATAAAGATTCACCCCTATGTTTTCTCCTAAGAGAGTTATGATTTTAGCTCTTATATTCAGGCCATTGATCCATTTAGAGTTAAATTTTTCATATTGTGTGAGGTAGAGGATCCCTCCTCATTCTTTTGCATGTGGAAATCCAGTTGTCCGAATCACTCCTGTCTTTCCCAGTTCTGGCTCACTTACATGAGAAGCTCAAAGTGACCGGGCAGTAGTAATGTTTTGAAGCTCAGTGGAATTCGTGATGTCCCCTGGTGGAAGAGTCCACCTTCCTTCCACTCCCTCCACTCCCATCCAGAACCAAGACTGCTCATTTGCCAGGGCCAAACCAAGGTGGGGACACGAAGCACACATTTTTCAAGTGGGTCACTGAGAGTGGTGGGGGGAGGAGCCGTCCCTTGGTTCCCAGATCCGTATGTTTCAGCTGTTGGGAACATAGGACCACAAATGCTACAGTCTAGAGGATAGCACCCCAACTATAGAGGGCGCGGCCCCTAAGCTTCCACCTTCACACAGCCCTGAAATAGGCCATTCTGATGTTCTATTAGGCCAGCTGCTTCTGGGTGAATCTTGTTGTCATGAGCCCACTGTCTACTTCCTCTACTGTGAAATGAAACAGATCGCATGGCTTGAGGCAATGTTGCTTGAATCCCATGC
This sequence comes from Hippopotamus amphibius kiboko, assembly GCF_030028045.1. Lineage (NCBI taxonomy): Eukaryota > Metazoa > Chordata > Mammalia > Artiodactyla > Hippopotamidae > Hippopotamus > Hippopotamus amphibius. Next base: position 42,269,582 of record NC_080201.1, read on the forward strand.
CAATATACCAGGCGTGTGTAAGTCCTCGGATCGTTAAGCTGGTGGATGCACTATGGTAGGAAAGGAAATCCTTATCTAGCGTAGGCGATGAGAACTAATCCCTGTCTCCTCTGTGGTAGAGGGATCTGATGTCATTAACTTCTCACCAGTGACTGCCTGGTCTCCTTAAGAAATGGTGTCATGTGGAGGACTCAGTATTGGTCGACGCTGATGGCAGGTAAGGCATTCAGCAGTGGCAGGAGTCAGATCATCCTTAATAAGGGAGAACTCATGATGTTGGGCCTGTGAAGAGCCAGATCTTTGCCACCATGGCCACACCATTCATGGAACTATTTATTGCCCAAGCATGAGGTGGCTGATGCTAGATCCACGATGAATCATCATGTCTCCCTGGTTGCTGACTGCCTCCTCTACAAAAGATGCTTTCTAGGGGGCCTTTGCATAAGTCCAAAGTTGGTGCACAGGTGCCCACTTCCACAGATCAGCATCACCGACTTCCCTTGCCTCAGGCTCCAGGGTGCTCAGCGCAGCAGTGTCACTCATCCTGTCTTTCTTTACAACTTCCATATTTTGCCCATCATGGGTTTTTTGCATGAATTTTGACCTTTTAAATATTATATTAACATATTATTTATCTTGACTACTAGTAAATTTTTCACCCAAGATGAGTGCCCACCCTTGCTCCAGCACTGCGAGCAGCAGTTATTCTTAGTTCAGCTGGGCATGGGGACACCTCTCCCCCCACTGCCGTATGCCCATAAGGCCATATCCTAGTCCTTTCAGGCTGCTGTAAGTGGGTGGCTTATGAAAAACACGCATGTATATCTCGTGGTTCTGCAGGCTGGGAAGTCCAGGATCATGACACCAGTGGATTCAGTGTCTGGCCACAGCCCTCTTCAGGGTTGCAGGCTGCCAGCTTCCCCCTGTGTCGCCACGTGGTGGAAAGGGCTAGGGAGCTCTCAAGGGTCGCTTTTATCAAAGAGCACTAATCCCATTCTAGAGGACTCCACCCTCATGATTTAATCACCTCCCAAAGGCCCCACCTACAAACTACCATCACCTTTGGGGGTAGGATTTCAATATATGAATTTGGAGGGAACACAAACATTCAGATCACAGCAGACCACAAGTGTGCGCTGAGGGAGAAGTGTCACTGCCTCAGAGATAAATGATTATGGGGGTCTAGGCCACCCGTTCCCATAACCTGTATGCATGTTCTCATTGGACCTATTGGACCTCCTTGGGCCTGATGATCCCAAATGCACCGTCCTGCATGCTGGATTGCTGCTGTGCCCTGTCAGTCTGTGACTTGATGGGTCTGACAGTGCCCAGCTCACTATGGTCAGTTCCAATGGCAGTCACTGCTCTCCTAGGGGTAGGCACGAAGTCTCTACCAGGACCCAGTTGCACACCATGAGCTCGTTTTCAAGCTGGGAGTAGTTCTCTGCAGTAGAAGGAATGCCTTACTCCAGAAAACTCCTCGTGGGGCTCACCAGAGACCTGGCACGGCATCCTTATCCATTGCAGTGGACACCGAGTATTTCACCATCGGTTCTGCCAGATTGTAAACCTGAGTGGAAAAGCAGATTGTTGTAGAGCCCTCTCTTGCTCTGGGCTCCCTCCAAACTGGCAAGCTTCCAAGTCATCTGGTAAATGGGTTGGAGAAATATTGCCAAGTGTGCTGCTCCTAAAGTCCTAGGGCGGTGGGTGCACCCAGCACTGTTTTTCTTTCTTGGTAGTAGATGACACAGAATTTCTGCTACGTACACTGTATCTTAGAAGGGGTGTCTGGCCTGTCCCAGACCAGTGGGGCCTCTAAAAACCTTGCCAATGTGGCAGCGCCCTGAGTACTTCTAGGTTTACCTCGTATCCTTGGCTTGTAAGTGGCTTCTCACTAGGACATCCAGTACTTGTTGCTCTGCTCTCCATGTCCTCTTGGCATAATGTCATAACGGGGCACCACTGTGCTGCTCAGACTATACTGTGATGGAGAGCAGTGAGGTGTTACTTTATTCTTGACATTTTGATTCTTAGTTAAAAAGTCATTTTAAGGATGGGGTCTATGACAGAATCCTCTCTGGTCCCCCCGTCCGCCGCCCCTGCACACAGAGTCCCTGGCACACGGCAAGGGGTCAGTAAGTGTTGCTTAGATGGATAGATGCATACATGAATGGACTTCTGTCTCCTTGGAACTTCTCCCAAGACATCAGTCAAGTTGCCCACGTAAATTAGCTTCCCACAGGAAAACACAGAGACTTATGGTGAAATTTGAATAAGATCCATAGATTAGATTACAGTACCAAATCAGTGGTTATTTCCTGATTTTGATAATTAAACTGTGATTGTATAAAATAATGTCCTTGTTTTTAGGAAATATACACAGAAATGTTTAAGAAGAAAGGGAATTACATCTACAACTTATTCTCAAGTATTTCAGGAAGAAAATTATCTATCAAAAGAGAACGATAAAACAAATGCAGTAGTATGAAAACATTTGGAGAATCTGAGTGAAGGATATATAAGAATCTTCGTTTATTTTTGCAACTTTTATGTAAGTTTGAGGTAATTTCAAAATAAAAGTTAGAAATGAATACATTAATAATTTTAATTAGCAATGTGATCATTTATAAATTGGTTTCATTAAAATCAAAAGCAAAAAACAAACAGCATATTCTTGAAAGTGGAACATCTTTGTTTGCTGAGAACTAGAAGTGGACAAAAAGCCCAAAAAGAATCTACCTAAAATGAATACAAAACATGATTTGGTTATTAGCTTCAAAATTGAACCTATCAGCTATGGAAAATGTTTATTTTCAATATTTTACTTAAGCTAAAATCTAAATTATATCTCCACTATGCTCTAAATTCTAGGACAAAGAACGAATCAACTGTTTTTTCTTATAACTTTGATATTTTATGTTGCTATATATTTATTTTATTATGTATTATTTACAACCTTTATATTTATATATATAACTATTCCATTTTTAGGAGTAGAATGCGTTTCTAGCAAAAGTATATGATGCCATGATATTGCATACTTTACTCTGACTTTCACAGGACAATCGCAAAAAAAAGAGCATTTTTCCAAAAATATGTGAAGCTTCAACTATTTGACATTCAAATAATTCTCTTTTGAACTCCTATCACATCAACATCCTTGTCGATTTTCTTTCTTTTGATCCTTATCTGGTCTAACTTAGCCAAATGCTCAAAGGCTTTTCATATGATTCCAGAAACTCTCCACCATCATTTTCACCAACTTCCATGACATCCTTCATCTATATCAGGATTCTCAACCTCACTTCATAAATTATTTGAATCCCATGTTCATTTTATTGGTGTACATTAGAACATGCTACCATCAGACTAAGATGTGGCAGGGAGAGACTCTGGTGTCAAGAAAAAAAGAAGCTTGAGTGATTGTGTGTGTGTGTGTGTGTTCTGTTCCCTTGTAACATGTATTTGCATAACTCTGGGGTCAGGAGGGCTTCTCTCTCCAAGCAGATTGAGCCTCAGGGCTGTGGAACAGTTAAGGAGAATTTTCTCCTGAGAAGCTGGTAGGAAGTTTAGCGTTCACCCAGTTTCATTGTAATTCTAACTGAAATCAGGGACCCTTAGGTCTGATGGCCGCTGTTTTCTACTAGAGGGTGATAGGAGAGAAAAGTGGAGACTTTTGTAAAGGGCGAGTGGCTTCTCTGATCTAACGGTTCTAAATGCGTAGTCGAAATCCTCCTACTTGGTTCCTGGGAATTCCTCATTTCTTAACACTCAAAAAAGGAGTGTTAAGTGAAGGTTGATGCTTTTTAAAAAGTGGTTTTTAAAAGGAAGGAAGGGGAGAGATGAATAGACAAAGCATGGAGAATCTTGAGGATGGTGAAAATACTCTGCATGAGACTCTAACAGTAGATACATGTCACCATACAGTTGTCAAAACCCATAGAATGTGTGCCAAGAGTACTGGTGTGGTGATGTAAACCACGGACTTTGGGTGACAATGATGTGAATGTAGGTTTATCTGTTGTGATGGATGGACCACGCTGGTGGTGATGCTGATGACAGGTGAGGCTGTGCACGTGCAGGGGCACGGGATAAATGAGATATCTCTATACCTTTGCTCAATTTTGTTGTGAACCTAAAACTGCTCTAAAAGAGTGGTCTTTAAGAACGGAAGAATTTTTTACAAGTTATTTCAGTACTTGAAATTGGAGACGATCATCAGAGCCACCACTTACTGTGAGTTTGCCAGCTCTGGGCTGTGAACTTTCTGTCTGTGATTACTTCTCTGTGGCATCTCAGCTCATGAATGTACAAAGTAAAATTACTTTTTTTCTTTTGGTTTTATTTATTTATTTATTTATTGGCTGCATTGGGTCTTCATTGCTGCATGCAGGCTTTCTCTAGTTGTGGCAAGTAGGGGCTACTCTTTGTTTCAGCGCATGGGCTTCTCATTGTGGTGCTTTGTCTTGTTACAGAGAATGGGCTCTAGGGTGCATGGGCTTCAGTAGTTGCGGCACTTGGGCTCAGTAGTTGTGGCGCATGGGCTTAGTTGCTCCAAGTCATGTGGGATCCTCCTGGGCCATGGATCGAACCCATGTCGCCTGCATTGACAGGTGGATTCTAAACCACTGTGCCACCAGGGAAGTCCCTAAAATTACTTTATTTTACCAAGTACTGCATTCAGCCATCAGATGTTGAATTTCTCCTTTCAATCCCTTGGGGCATCTCTATAGTGGACAATATATCAGCATCACTTTGGCCCCTTCTGTACCTAAAGACTTCCTCTGAGAGGTAATCTGGGATCCCTTCTGCCCCACCAAGGGCTGTCTTCTACGTATACAACCATCCCATCCCCTGCCCCTCCCCATCCTCCGTGTCCCTTTCCCTGGTGCCTGGGGCCCTGCTGAGGTCCCCATTCTCAGAGGGCTGCAGGGAACTGGAGTGACATGTGCCTCGGTCTTTCTTTGCAGAGTTGCGCCACTGCTCAAGAAACTCCAACCTCCCTGCTCAGGATAATCCAGCGTCCTCCACCTTTAGACAAAGGTTTTGCTGTGCCCACAGAAGCCCCTGGCTCCCAGGAATACATATCAAGCTCTTGGAAGGGTTCTCCTGCTCACTTCCTCTCCTGGGCCTGCAGGTCCTGAACTCAGCAAGCACCTTGATGGGAATGAGGTGCTGGCCCCCGTTTCCTGCCTGCACCCTGATCTCTACATGGGACTCACTCTGCAGGAGTTTAGGACGGGGTGGGGGGCGGGGAGAAGCATCTCCCTCCGCCTCCCCCCACCAGAAGCGGGGAGCTTGGCACTCTCACCAGACCGATGACTCCCAAACTCAGCACCCCACACCAGGGCTTACAGCACAGGGCCAAAGTGCCCCTGGGCAGCAAGGAAAGAACCATCTCACAGATCAGGGTCCTTGAGGCTGTGTGGTCAGTGTCCCTTCTCCTAGTCCCAGACCTGCCTAGAGGCCAAAGCTTCTTCTTTACTTCTTGAACAAAGAGACCTCCGGGTAACAAGATGCTTAACGGCTTCTAACGCGTCCCCACGGCCCCCAGTGACACTGAAAATAGTCCTGCATGCCATGACTAGTGACTGCAGTCTGTACTATCCCTTCTGATTCTGGGGACACTCCTCTCTGTGCCCTGGGGCTGACTGGCCCCTCCTCCCTTTTTACGCTTTGCAGCCAAAAAGGTGTCTGGGAAGGCCTCTCCCCCGAAGCCGTGCCATTCTTGCTATCCACTGCACCCCGGTTACAGATGCCTTCTCAAGGGCAGCCTTCCTTGCTCATCTTTTAAGACCTTGGAGGTTGCTCTACAAAGCCCTTGAGAACAGGCAGGAAGTATGCTCTTGCTGCCTCCCCTCACTCCTTGCACAGAGGCAAAAATGAAGCTCGGGTGGGCAGGACTTCCCTGGTCACAGGGCCAGTGAAGTTGACGCACTGAGGTGTTACCAGGCCAGTTTCCCCCCACCTGCCTGTCTCCCCCCTCCCCTCCCAGGTGCCTGTCCACACACAGTCAATGACCTTTAGGGGCACCACTGGGGACCTGGGTCTATTGCGACAAGGGCCAGCCCTGCCATTAGGCCAGCTTTCCTAATATATACTTTCATTTAGGGGCAAAGAAGGTCTCTGTTCATTATTTTGCTTTAAAGTAACCAAGATCAACTTTAGACTATAAGCAGTTGCTAAAGAAATACGCTTTGATCAAAATAGCACCACCACCCCAGCTAGGTCTGATGTGTTGCCTAAAACCCTACCATTTGCTGGTCCTCTCTTGTGAAGATCCGATAGCTCCCCACAGTCCCGTAAGACGAGGGTGTGACCTGGAGGGGGTGGCACAGTCACCAAGGGCCCCTAATGGCCTATTAGCCCAGATTGCTTATTTGATTAGATGCCTGTCTCATAGGGTCCTAAAGGAACTGGACACAAGAAAGGTGTTTTCAATGGTGTGGAATGGGGAAACATCCACGAGAAGAGGCAGCTGCCCAGGGAGGCCAGGGCCTCTGAGCCCATGGACGGAGCTCCCACAGAGCCCAGGTGAAGGCTTACCCATCGTGGTTTGAGAGGTGGGGACTGGGGTTGGCGAAGGGCAGGAAGGACCAGGCCTCATTCATTCATTTGTTCAACAACATTCCTCATTACCAGCTGTATGACTGTAGCGAGTCTCTCAAACTGTGCTTTAGTCTCCTAAAGTCCAGGGAGAGTCAGGGCAGCTGGGGCTGGGGGCCAGGTTGGGTCACCAGGGCCTTCTGGGCCACTAGAGCTTGGGGCTGGGGGCCTATGAAAAAACTGATCAGATTGACTTTTAAAACATGGCCCAGCTGTGTGAGGAGCAGGGACTGTGGGGAGTAAAGGATGCTGGGGGGAGGGTTATGGACTGAGTGAACATTTTATTTCCCCCCAATTCATGTGTTGAAGTCCTAATGCCTAATGTGATGGTATTAGGAGGTGATGCCTTTGAGAGGTGATGGAGTTAGATCAGGTCATGTGGGTGGGGCCCTCATGACAGGGTTAGTGCCTTTACAAGGAGAAAAATATACACACACTCTCTCTGTCTCCCCTTCTTTTCTTTCTTTCTTCCTTCCTTCCTTCCTTCCTTCCTTCCTTCCTTCCTTCCTTCCTTTCTTTCCTTTCCTTCCTTCCTTCCTTTCTTTCTTTCTTTCTTTCTTTCTTTCTTTCTTTCTTTCTTTCTTTCTTTCTTTCTTCCTTTCTCTTTCTTTCTTTCTTTCCTTCCTTCCTTCCTTCCTTCCTTCCTTCCTTCCTTCCTTCTTTTTTTTCTTCCCTCCTCTCTCTCTCTTTCTTTCTTTCTCCACCATGTTAAGACACAGCATGAAGGTGTCATCTACAAGCCAGGAAGAGAGCCCTCACCGGAACCCCACCATGCTGGCACCCTGATCTCAGACTTCCAGCCTCTGGAACTGCAAGAAAGTACATTTCTATTGTTTAAGCTGCCCAGCCTGTTGCATGTTGTTGTGGCAGCCCAAGGTGACTGAGACAGGAGACTAGGTAGGGGTCTGGTCAAGTGAGAGTCGAGGGAGGCTTGGGGCACAGTGGCAGCAGGGTGGGGAGGAGAGCAGATAGGGTGCAAGACACATGCTGTAGGGTACACCCACCTGGTGATTGTTTGGATGAGGGGATTGGAGGAAATGTGCGTCAGGAGTGACTCCTGGGTCTGGGCTGGAGCCGTAGGGGAGGTGGACATGCCGTGTTCTGGGGAGGGCAGCAGGGGCCATGGGATCTGTTGTGTAGGATTTGGCTCTGGAGCAAGGAGGGGTCTGAGAGGTGGGAGGCCGTTGGGAGCTGCCACACAGAGGGCCTCCAGGAGAAGGCAGCAGTCAATCACCGTGGTGAGGCCTTGCCTCTCAGCCTGTTTGTTCTATGCATGTACCCCACCTGCCTTCCCCCCAACCCACACTGCTGCTCAAGCAGGCTATGCTCTGGACTAAGGGACCCTCTTGGCTGTCCCCATGTGTGAGGGCCCCTCAACTTTGAACCATCACTCCTGACTCCACAGATCCACGCTGCATCCTTGAGGCATTCCTCAGTGTCCCCAGTTCTTTACTCTGCACTCCCCCCTGCCCCTCCACCCCCCTCTTCTGTCTGGCACAAGAGCTGAGTGTGTTCTTATCTGTTTCTCCAGGAGGCAAGCGTCTCACAAACAAGGGGCCATGCTCTGAACAGAGGGTTTTGCTTCTGAGCAAAGGGTTAGGCACACAGAAGAAGAGTGAGGAAAGTTTGTTGAATGACTGTGTGAATGCATGCCATCAGCACATGAGACTGGCAGACTGGGCTGAATCACCCAAAACATGCCCTGCCTGTGCCATGCTTTCTGCCTTTGAAGCAGTGAGCAGCCCACCCCTGGAAGTGTCTAAGCAGATGATGCATGGACACTGTTCAGGGCTGGCAAATGAGTGAGGAGATTCCTGCAATGGGGGCAGGTCAGACCGCACAGGCCTTCCCTATCTGGGGGCCTCCCAGAGTTACAACAAAGCAAGAACAGTGATCATGGAAACCTGAAGTATTCGCTGACATAATTCCAGAGTTTGGCACGTAGCTTAATCTGAAAATATTTGTCCACCTATTGTGAATAACAATATTTGCAACTTAAAATGCTTACCCTCCACACTCCAGAATGTGAAGATGAGCCTCTACCCAGACAACGATGTGCTCACTACTGTCAGTGCAGATTGACACGGGAGCCTGCAGGCCTGATTGGTGGTATCTCAGTCATGCTGCCTCCCCCGGGGCCACGATGACAAGCTGGCTGACAGAGGCAGTAGGATGCACGTAGGGGAAGGTTCACAGGCCAGAAGGCTTGGTGGGCCTGCTTTCTAGCCCTCCTCATGCCAGCCCACACACATCCTCTCATTGTCATGAGGTCTCTGGACTGTTTTCCCTTGGGCATCTATAGGGTTCAGGACATCTTCTCAGCCATGTCCAGGGTCTAGCAAGCCTCTGTGGGTATGTGATCATGGCTGCTGGCTAAAATGGGCGACCAAGGTCACCGAAGTTCTTGGGCACAATCACTCCACACATCTGTGGAGGTGGGGGTCTCTCCCCCCTGGGGAATGGCCAAACGACCAAGGACTTCTGTGTCCACAGGACACATCTGCACGGAACATGGATGTGCCACTCAAGCCGACTTGCACGTGGAAGGATGCTCGTTGTCTGTCTCGGCTGAAGCCCAAGGCTGGGCCTCCTCAGCCTTCCGCTGGGCGCCGTCCTCCCCGAGCCACAGCCCCCACTCCACCCCCAACACCCAGGACGTCTGAAGCCAGAACCCCTTCCTGTGGCTGCAGCTCAGATCCTGGGTGCTTCCCTCTCATGTGTCCAGTTTGTGGCACCTCTAAACCTTCACTGTGGCTGGGAGCATGGAATATGATGACTGGCCCCCGAAGGCAAGGTCTGGGTGTGGAAAGAGGGGGAGCTCTCACCAGAAATAGAGGAACAGAGACTAGGCAGGAAAGGTGTTCCAGGAGGGGAGGAGAAGAAAGAGAAGGAAGAGATGGCAGGCTGCTTCGGCCAGTTCAACCAGCGCTGGGAGGCCAGTGCTGGCCGACCGGTCAAAGGACAGGCACAGGCCGGCATGCGGACAAAGACACAGAGCAAGAGAGACCTGAGCGAATGAGAGGAGTAAGGCGACCGCAATGGAACCACGTCTTAAAAACCACCTTCCACTCAACCCTTATCCTTCAATCAACTAGATTTTTTCAGGGAGGAATTATCAGAGTAATTTAGGGGCCAGGGGAGGGAAGTCACCTGTGCAACTGTCCACGTCCCACGGCCTGGAGCCTCGGTTTCTGGGCTCAGCTGTGGGCTCAGCATGGCTGGTCCCCGGGGCAAGTGTTTCCTTCATCCCGCTTTTTCCACAGACGGCTACCAGACCCCTGCTGCGGGCGCTGGACCCTGTGCTCACCAATGTTCTGAGCAGAAACGGCAGGGAAAGGTCCCCGCTGTCCCAGAGCCCAGGTTCTGCTCTAGAGAGAAGATGACGGGGAGAGAGAAGGTAATTCAGATGATGACACAGGCAGGGAAGAAAAGAAAATAAGGTGAGCGAGCAGGGCACTTTGGGGCAGGAGGGCCTCTCTGAGAAGGTGACGTCTGTACGAAGCACCAAATGACAACAAGGAGCCGTGCAAGGATCTGGATAGAGGGTCCGGGCGGGGGGAGCAGCCTGAACGAAGGCACCTGGGACAAGGGCGCTGGGCTGGAAGGTGGGGTCTTCTGGGCGGCCCCTGCTGGGTCTCTCTCGAGAGGCTCTCTGGCCCTTGGCTGACCGCCCCTGACAGGTGTTTCCTGAGCACATGGGGCACCCAGACCCACACACGGGGAGCAGAGGCCGAGGCTGGGCCAGCTCCCCGGTACTGTCTTGTGAACACACACAGTCCTTTCCGTTGTTGTTCCTCAAACGAGAAAGTAGACATGTAAGGCGGACAAGCAATAAACCTCTGCAGAGTTGTCAAGTCGGCAAAGTTTGTCATTTCTTACCCAGAACATCCCCTTTAAATCCTCAGCAGGACCGGGCAGGACCCTGGGAGTCTTGTCAATTCTTTGACTTTAGGAAAGAATCTGACCACCCCAGGCTCACCAACAGCCTGGAAAGCGGCCTCTGGTCAGGCTGGGGGTGGGGGTGGGGTGGGACCATAATGATGTCTTTGTTGTTGGTAATTGTAACCCGTCTGGTGTTTTGATGCACACACTTGCAAAACAGAACCTGCTGAAGAGCTTTAAAGCACAAAGCAGCCATGATTCCTGAGAGAGAGAGGGGAACACGGGAGAGATGAGAGAGGGAGCGAAAGGGAGAGAGAGATATTGGAAGCTGTTTTCTGAAAACAAAGAGGCCTCCGCCAGGTGGTACCATGATGGTACAGGCTGAAGGGTGGATTTTAAGATACTGGCAGGCAGGCAGGGAAAGGCTGGGGGGTCACAGAGTCTTGTCCAGGCCATACACCTCCAGGCCTCTGCTCACCGTCTCCACACTGAAGGTCGTGTCCACTTACAAGCCTGACTCCTGCTGCAGAGAAGGTTTGGGCTGTGTTCTCAGGGCCCTCCCAGCGTGCTTACCTGCTCAGGAAGCCAGCTGTCCTGTTGCCTAAGAAGTCACCAGTCACGGGACCCCAAGTCTCTGGAACATCGGCAGAGATGGTGGCAATGAAGGTGGAAGATGAACAGGGATGCAGCAGGCTGCTGAGCCTTGTCCCAGGCCACCTGGAAGAGATGTGGAGTCTGGCCCTGGCCAGGAGCATCTGTGGTCCTCAGGGAAGGGCCAGGCAGCTGGGCCAGGGCCACTTTGCAGGTGGTCCTACACAGCTCTTAGCATGGCTCTGCTGGCACATCCGTGGAGAAGGCATGCCACTCTGCACCCTGACCGCCTCACTGGGGCTGTCAGTCACTCAACATTCAACAAAGGACACCTACCACTTGCCCAGTCTCAAGGTCATGGGAGAAATGGGCGGATGAATGCTTCAAAGAAGTGCTGTGGCCTCCCCAGCAGTTGACAGTGGCTGGCTTGTGACACAATATCCTCACCTTGTCACTGTTGGTCTGTTCATCTCCCCCAGGACAGGGACCTCACTTTAGGCGCAGGGACTGAGCACGGTTTGAAAAAGCTGTGTCACCCGCAAGCCAGCAGAGGTCCTATCACATGCTTAAATATTTATTTCTTTTATAAAGGACGTGTCAATGTCTTGGAAATGTGAAGGTATGAAGAGCAGGTACAGGGTCTGTGTTCCTAGGGGAGACCCAGGGGTTCAGGAGAAAACGGAGGCTTTGATGTGTCACCCAGTTCTTCATGAACAGATGGGCTGGGTCACTGTGCGGGCCCAGCAAATGGGTCACCTCTGATCACCAGCCTCAGGGCCTCTGCTGGACAGAGCCTTGGGAGAACAGGCCCTCAGGACCTCACGAGTCTTTCTGGAGTCCAAAGATACTCCAGGACTCGTTCCTGATGGTAATGGCCCAGCCTTGCCCCCTCCCTCCCAGGCACACACCAGGCCATGGTCATCCACGTAGCTCTCAGCCCAGTCCCCAGTGACAGACTTCCCATTTCCTAGAAGGTCACTAACCTCTGGCCTCCAGTCCCAGCTCACTGCCCCTCAAGCAAGGGCAGAGAAAGAGCAGACGTTAGAGAGCAGTGAGGCATGCCTGGGGTGCTGTCCGTCCCTGCGGCTTCCTCCGGGTGGGTTTGGGCAGCATGCACCAGGGGGATTGGGCAGTGAGCTCACCTGGCCTGTCTGTGCGAGGGAGGGGCCTGCATTGCACACTTTGGTCAGGAGGCCCTTCGATTTCTATTCTGTGTTTTCACTTCCTGATTATCTCATATATGGCCTTCTGATGGACTCATTTACTGGGAAGCTAAAGATACTCTTAAATGCCTAAAAATAAACCTGAACTGCTAAAAATTCAGCATCTCTCCCTTGCCTCCACCAGCTGGGCCTGTCTGCTTTCACTCCAACACCATCAGGAGCTACAAACAAGATTTACAAAAGTGAACAAGTTTACATGGGCCTGATTAGCAGATTCTCTTTTATCTTCAATTTGCCAAAACATTTTGGGGATGCTATTACTGAGACACACTCCCTTTTCTTTCTTTCTTTCTCTTTCTTTCCTTCCTTCTTCTCTTTCTTTCTTTCTTTCTTTCTTTCTTTCTTTCTTTCTTTCTTTCTTTCTTTCTTTCTTTCTTTCTTTCTTTCTTTCTTTCTTTCTTTCTTTTTTTTCCTTCCTTCCTCCCTCCCTCCCTCTCTCCCTTTCTTCCTTCCTTCCCTGCTTTCTTTTTCTTTCTTTCCTCTCTTTCACTCTCTCTCTTTCTCTCCATCCCTCTCCACCTTCCTTCCTTCCCTCCCCTCCTTCCTTCCTTCCCTCCTTCCTTCCCTCCTTCTTTTCTTCCTCCCTCTCTTTCTTCCTTGCTTTCCCCTTACTACTTTCCTTCCTTCCTTCCTTTTTTTCCCTAACCACGTCAGTTTTGTGACTTGCGCTCTTTTAGTGTTTAGGAAAAGTTTTGTCTAAATGCAGGCTTCCAAAATTCTCTGCCTCTGGTCAGCTGCACCTCCTTTCCTTACTTTAATTATTTTAAGAGACTCTTCTGGTTTCTGTGAATACTGTGCCGATCGCCTGAAGGCCAGTTAAGAATAAACCTGCTAAACCAATAAATTACACTCACCCTCATTTCCAGAGGAGGCCTTCTACATAAATATCTGCCATAGAAATAAATCAGATAAATTAATAAGAACTCCCTCCTCCCCCCAAACCAAACAGTGAACAGTAATGGTTATCAGACCAGTTAAAAGAATAAACCTATTAAATAAATAAATTTGCTCTACACCAATTTATGTCAGCGATGTACTTAAGGGGAAACCTTTTAAAGGAGCAGATTTACAGTGCACACACAGATCTCCGCTGGGTATGTGTAATTACGCATAAGAAAGGCATTACTTTTAAAGTGGATGAATGGGCCATACTTTTTTGATTTACTGTTAGAAACAGAAAAATGGTAATGGCATGAAATAAGCGTTTGCAAACCCATTTCGGAAGACAGGAAATGCTTGATTTACCTAGGGCACCCATCATGTTCTGTATTTCAGATCGAAGTAGATAAATGGCAAGGCAAATGGATATTTGGGGGGAAATCTATAGCCTTTCTGTCAACTCGGCAAGTTAAATGTTTGGAATAAAAATGCAGAGAGTGTCTATGTGTGAGGAAGAAGTCATGATTTATCAGCAATCTGGCAAATGGAAGTGGGCAGTACTTACCTGAGAAGGTGAGGATTTCACACACGGGAGGGGCCCCAGGCCCCTCCTGCTATCCTGATGTCTTTGGTTATGAAATCTGGTATCCAACTCATCCTGCCTTCCCTCCAGGCCACCTAAAAGATGCCCCCAATGCTGCTCTTGTTCTGATCTCTTTCTTGCACTTAAAAACCCTTCCTGTGGAAAAAAAAAAAAAAACCCTGCCTGTGCCTCCACCCCATCAAAAGAAGAGATGCGTGCCCGGTGCTGTGGTTGGGCATTGTTTTCAGGGAGGCCACATGGAACTGCGGGCCTTAGTATCACTCACTGATCAATACCACGTACAAGCCTTCATTGGATGCCAGCTGTGTACATGCACCTGTGTCAGTTGCTGCTTACAGACGCCTACAAGATTTCTGCATTTTGTACAGCTCATTATTTCCCAAGGCAGAAATCAATATCTAGAAATTGGCCCAGTATCTCTGGAGCTATGTCTACACTCAGATAGAGGGTTGAAACTAGAGTCCAAACCCTAAATATTTCCTAAATAGCAGCCCTCCCTTCCTGAATTACCCAAGTCATTTCAGGAACTATTTCCTCTGTTTGTTTTACCCTCTTGCACGCAGCCGCAGAGGAAGACCTTCAGGCTGCACAGGATGGAGGCCCTTATTTCAGTCCCAGCTCGGCTAGTCACTGGCTGGTCACAGTCTCTCTGAGCCTCAGTTTCCTCATCTCCAAAATGAGTATAACCCTCCCATAGCCTCTGATGGTTAAATGGGGTCAGGATTAAATGAACTTACCATGCTGGGCAGGCAGTAAATAGTGACCATACCTGTTGGTTGGTAATTGTCTGTTTGTTAGTTTTCCTCACTGAAGAGACAAATGAAAAGCATGACCAGGTGACAGGCTGCGTGCCCAGCTCTGTTCTAGGTGCTCTGAGGGCCGAGAGATCTAAACTGCAGGCCCTGTCTCAAGGAGGTTGTGCTGGCTCTCGTGCACGAGAAGGAAGGAGGAAACATGCAGCCGTATTGCTAGTGCTCGGGAAGCTCAGAGAGAAGGGCGGGAGCCGAGTCAGCACAGGCAGACAGAGGGGGGCGTTCTAGGCCACGGGCACAGCCGGCCAAAGGCAGCATCTGGGGGATGGAAGGAGCGTGTCTGGAGGTGAGACACCTGGGTGTCGGGGGCCACAGGGCTGCTGCTCAGAAGGCGCTCTCGAAAGAGTCAACGTGAGCCCTCTCTCAGCCCCTGGGGAAGCCTGGCTTCTTCCACCCTGTTCCATCAAGCGCTCAGACCTGGCTGGCCTCTGCCCTGCTCTCCCAGCCCCAGGGACCACTGCGTGTGAAGGTTTTCCCTGACGGGGCCAGAGCCGGCCCTGGTTCCACCTGCAGGACCCAGCCACCAGGCAGGTGCCCATTCCTGCTGAGGGTGGGCATCCCCGGCTGGGCGTCCTGCCTGCCCACGCCTACATGGGAGGGCAAGCCCAGAGCATGAGGGAGTTCGGGGGCTGGCGGATTTCCACAGTCAGGCACGCTAAGATCTTCTGACCGGCTTAGGAATAAACATGGCCCAACACATTGTCGTTTTTATGGATATTTACAGCCAAGGCACTTTGTAAACCTAAGAACTAATATTTCCCAGAGGAAATCTGGCTCTCAATTCTTGATAAATTATTGGGAATTCAAGCCAGCCCCAGCTCAGGGGTTTCTCTGGGTTTTGTTTTGTTTTGTTTTGTTTGGCTCCATTGGTAAGGCCTAAAACCGATTTAGGCTTGCCTGGGGCTGAACCGCAGGAGGGCAAGGGCAGCCTCGAGGCACCTAAATGGTAACACGGGTAGTGATAATCACAGCAGTCACAAATAATCTCCGGCAGCTATTACTATTCCCCAGGCATTCTGCTAAGTCCTTCCCAAGTATTAACTCATCTAATTGTCACAACAGCCTATGTTACAGGTACTGCTACCATCCCCATTTCACAGATGAGGAAACCAAGGCAGGTTATGGTAAGATTCAGGGAGAGCATCTTGAGGTTAAACAGGAATCCAAGCCAGTGTATTGGAGGGTATACTTTCTGTTGCAAGTTAGAAAGCCTAAATAAAACTGACATTTAAGCAAAAAAAAAAAAAAAAGAGAGAGAGAGAGAGAGAAGAAACATATTAGCTCCTATAAATAGTTGCCTGGGGAAGTTCTGGCTTCAGGCAGTTTGGGGCAGGAGCTCCACCAATGTCATCAAGTTTCCTAATACCTCCTGGCTTCCCTCTGCTGGCTGGGCCATTCTCATGTTGGCTGCCTGTCTTGCGGCAAGGTCCCTAGACTTCAAAATCCCCTCCCATTCAAATAGAGCAGGAAGGGGAAGTGAGGCCCTTGTTTCATGAGGGTGGCATGAACCCTGGGGCTACCACCCTCACGCAACAAGTCTCCTGGGGAGGGCAAGGCAGGCACTTCTGAGGCCAAGATGTTCCCAGTGGCTAGTGTGCCCCAGAGCCACGCACAGCAGGAGTTTGTGGGGCTGCTGGGACAGGTGAGAGGCAGTGCATCCTCTCAACCCTGTGGCCGCCTGGCCATGGTGCCTTGAGCAGATTATGATCACATTTCTCTGGTTATGAACTCTTTCCCACCCTCTTAACATGTTGAAATCAGAGTGTATCTTAGGATCGATGTGTGCCTGGTTTTAGGTCTTTCATTCTCCCAAATCTGGTGTTGTCAATGGTCTGTTTTACAGTTGATGACACAGTGTCACTTTAAGCCCAGGTGCCACACAGAGTAGGGAGATGGATGCACGTGGAGCCAGAAGGAGAGCAGGGATGAGGTGATGCCTGGGCGATGGGGCTTGGCCCGCAGGACACTTTGAGGCCCAGCACTGCAGGCTCCACTTTGGCCAGCACGTCACACCCCATCACAGGCCCAGGTGGAGGGCAGGCTCAGTCCTGGGGACCTGCACAGGCACCCAGGGGGTTTGCTCCATGAGCACAGCCGGGGCAGCCGTCCCTGGCAGCGCCAGGCCCCGCGGCTCACGGCCCACCATCCTGGCTGAGCAGAGCAGGCGCGTCCTCCCACTTCGGGGTTGTTGCAGAGAATGACAATCCAAAACAAACAGCCAAACTGAGCAAACATACTTTTTTGACAGCTTGAACATTAAAAGGAAAAAAAGCCAACAAATGTTCATCACCGCTAAGCCCTCCCCCCACCAGCGCTCAGGGTGAGGACTCCCTCCATCTCTGGTGGGGACCACGGGAGCCTCAGTCCTTCGAGGCCCTGCCTGTGCAGTGGGGCCCCACAGGCCTGGCTCCTGGGGGGTCTGATACCTGAGACCCGCCCACCCCAGGTGAGCCTGGGTCTGTGGCCCTGACAAGGGAGCCTGGAAGAGCATCCTCGATCAGGTGCTGGCACGCAGAGGAGGAGATAGGCAGGGAAGCCAGCAGATGGCACATTGACCGGGACGGTGGCATCTGCCAGGTGGAGCCACAGCCCCACAGTGCCCGGAGGAGCCAGAGTCGGGGCTGCCCAATGCCAGACCTCTCCCTGCTCCAACTGAGAGGCAGCAAGGGCTGCCCCGGGGACCAGGGCTTGTTAGGGTCCTGGGATCGGCCCTAACGTGGCCCAGAGGCAACATGCGCAGCTGCAGGGACTGACTGGAGGAGAGGAACAGAGTGGAGAAGAGGGTGCTGCCTGGGGCTCTGGGCACAGAACATGACAGGAGCAAATTCCTAGGGACAGAGCCATTCCTTCCTGGTGATGAGGACATACTGGGGGACAAGCCCAACGTTTAGGGTGACGTGGTTGGGGGTGGGCTGAGGCCATACGAGAACGTGGGCTGGGCAGTGCCCAGTGATGGGTCTCCCTCTCTGAACAAGTGGGATTTCTTCACACGCGTCTGTCCCTGGGCTGGCTTAGGGCTGAGTTGTGTCCCTTCCAAGATCTGTATGTTGAAGTCCTCACCCCCAGGACCTCGGAATGCGGCTATATTTGGAGATAAAGTTGCTTTCAAGAAGTAATTAAGTTAAAATGAGGTGATTAGGGGGCCAGAACACAGCACGACTGGTGTCTTCATAAGAAGAGGATGTTAGGACACTGACACACAGAGGGGAACAAAGGTATGAAGGCTCAGGCCATCTCCACGCCAAGGTGAGAGTTTTTCAGGAGACATCAACACGACGGACCCCTTGATCTTGGACTTCTAAGCCTCCAGAACTGGAAGAGAATAAACTGATGTTGTTTAAGCCACGCAGCCTGTGGCACTTTGTTCTGGTAGCCCTAGCAAACAAATACAGGGAAATTCAGAGGCTCTACCAAGAAGGCCTGGAGATGTGTGCTCCCTCCATCCCCTCCCTTCGCTCCTCTCACCGCCCGTTCATCTGCAAGCAAGGCCAGAGCTCCATGAAGGCCCTGGGCTGTCTCAGCGGACACCAGAGGAGCTCCACATTTCCCATTCATTCTGCTCCCCTCTGTGCTGGGGGATAGGATGGGGGCACGCTGGCTCCCGGCACCCCTCTGTCCTCGTCCATCAGGTCAACACCATCAGAACCTGGATACCCTTTGTGCCAGAGCTTCAGCTGTGCTTTGGGGAACCCAGCAGGAAGAAGGCTTTGGCCTCGTTTGTCTCAGACACTGTGCTTCTATTAATGCAACCACATTGAGCACGGGCTCTCTCCTCAGTCCTTGCTCTCTAGCCCCACGTTGGCTGCCGTGACGGAACATCCTGCCTCCACTTTACATGTGCCTCTGTGAAGGAGCCCGTCCTCCACTCTGTGTCACACACTTGGGTGTGGGGCCCAGATGTCGGGCTTTACATTTTGTCCTTTTTAAGTCTGTTCACGTGAACTTATATCCAAGAGTGAACACAGCTGTGAGCTTCAGCCTGAGGGGTGGGGAGGGCAGGCACTAGGAGGCTCATGCGTGCATGGCTCCTGCAAAGCCTCATCTGCAGGGTCCGTCCGTGTCTCCTGTAAATCCTCAGCGGCCCCCACTGGGGCTGGCCCCTCAATGTGTCTTCATCAGTAGGAGGGACTGGGCCTCTGAGCTTATTTGCTTTGTGAAGTTGAATGTGTTCCTGTTATGTCAACAATTCCTTGGTTCCCCTGAGGTCCAGTTTGGAGAGGAAATGTAGAATAACATTGCATCCATTCACTCTGCCAGTTCTCAAAATAATGGTTTGTAGTCAGCCTACATCCTGCAAAGACAGGGCAACCATGTAATTTATTGTGACTTTATTGTGCAAACTAGGATGTCAACTGAAAGGGCAACAGGTGTAAATCAAGACACTCAGGGCAAACCTGAATGCACGGTCAACCTACCCAGTGGTGATTGCGAGGCTTTGTTTTGTTTTAAGCGTCATTATAAAGTTACAGGTTTAAGAATAATTCATTGGTTTCAATTCACTGCAGACATTATTCTTACTGATACTCACATTGCACCACCTTTGGCCAGTGGGAAATCAACACTTCTAAACGCCCATCCTCTCCCCAGGACACAGTGAAACCATAGGCCTGATGTGCTATAATTTTTTTTTAAATAAATTTATTTATTTATTTGTTTGTTTGTTTATTTTATTGGCTGTGTTGGGTCTTCGTTGCTGCACACAGGCTTTCTCTAGTTGCGGCGAGTGGGGGCTACTCTTCATTGTGGTACGTGGGCTTCTCATTGCGGTGGCCTCTCTTGTTGCAGAGAATGGGCTCTAGGCACGTAGGCTGCAGTAGTTGTGGCACATGGGCTCAATAGTTGTGGCTCACGGGCTCTAGAGCACAGGCTAAATAGTTGTGGTGCATGGGCTTAGTTGCTCCGCGGCATGTGGTATCTTCCTGGGGCAGGGATCGAACCCGTGTCCCCTGCATTGGCAGGCGGATTCTTACCCACTGCACCACCTAGGAAGTCCCTGTGCTATAATTTTTTTCTAAGTCGGTACATATGCAAAGCACTTGGAATTATTAATATAAGGGTCGTTCCCCCTCCACTGCCAAAACTTAGCCATGTGCTGCCCTGGGGGATCCCCGAAGGAATCAGGGACCTCTGTGACGTCAGGAACCAACTTGAAGGGTGACCTGGGGGCTTCACAGCCTTAAAGACCCCACAGGCAGTCAGGGAGGAGGGAGTCACTTATTCTCTAGGACCCGGGGCCCAGGGGAAGGGTTTCGGCTCCATTCTGAAATCGCATTGAGCTAGTCAGTGCTGGGCCACGAGGGGATCAGCTGTCTCCACGGGCTCCCCATCACTGTGGCTGTGCAGACAACATGGACCCGAAGACAGCCTTCCTCTGGCCAGCCCCTCCCCACAGGGCGAGGATGTCACCTGGTCAGGGGGATGTGTCTGCCCAAAGCCCAGCCCCTTCCTAGCTGCACGCTGGGTCTCCCTGCCCAGTGGGCCTCAGAACTGCATGCTTCTAGGTCAGTGGTTCCCAGGGCTTGGGGGGAGTGATTTTTGCCCCCTGGGAATGTTTGGCGATGTCCACAGACATCTTTTGATTTTCACAGCTGGAGGAGGGATGGCATCTAGTGGCTAAAGGCTGAGGGCATAGGGTGCTCACATCCCGCAATGGACAGGATGGCCCCACAACAGCTAATTACTGGGCTCCAAATATCAGTAGTATCCAGGCTGCAAAGCTCTTCCCTTGGCCCCAGGGATGTTTGTGGGAGAGCTGGTCACACTGGGACACCCAGGCACCCCTGTCCTTGTGCACATAAGTGGGAGAATGCAGGGTAGAATGGAGGGTGAGAAGGGGAGGGTGGGTGAGAGGCAGGTCAGGGTCGTTCTCCTGGCTGCCATGCTCCAATTTGAAACCCCAAAGCCTGAGATTTCTAAAGTGGAACCTGGCCTTCCAGGTCTTTGTGAGGTTATATTCATTAAGGCAGGGGAGTAGAACATATCTTATTTAAGCATTTTTTCTTTCTTTTTTTTAATCTTTTTTTTTCAGCTGCATTTTGTCTTCACTGCTGCATGCAGTCTTTCTCTTGTTGTGGCGAGTGGGGGCTACTCTTCGTTGCAGTGCATGGGGTTCTTATTGCAGTGGCTTCTCTTGTCGTGGAGCACAGGCTCTAGGTACACAGGCTTCAGTAGTTGCAGCACGCGGGCTCAGTAGCTGTGGCTTGCCGGCTCTGGAGCACAGGCTCAGTAGTTGTGGGGCACAGGCTTAGTTGCTCTGTGGCATGTGGGATCTTCCCAGACCAGGGATCAAACCCGTGTCCCCTGCATTGGCAGGTGGAGTCTCAACCACTGTGCCACCAGGGAAGTCCATAAGCATTTTTTTCATCCTGGCTTATAACTTAAATATTTAGACACGTGGCATACGGCCTCTGCTTATACTCTTGCTCCAGGTGAGGACCTGTGAAACACTTGTTCTCAAAATCTGCTTGGTCACAGACCTGGAAAGAGTGAGGAGTAGGCGCTGCAGGGGGCCCCTGGGGTCCCTTTGGGCAGGGGCTTGGCTGGGATGACTTTGAGATTCACCACTCCCCAGGAGTCATCATTTGTTGAACCCTGACTGTGTGCAGGCAGCCTGCTGGGTGCAGGGGCAGCTTACAGTCATGTCTAGGACAAAAGCCCACCCGTGAGGGTTGTCACCGAGTACGTGAAGGAGATGGTGGGGCGCTGTCAGATCCCAGGACTGCGGCCTGAGGCTCTGGGGAGCTCCAGGCTGCCTCCTGCTGAGTCCTTACCTCAGGGCACGTGGGCCTTCACATGGCCACCCTGTCCTCCTGTACCCACAGATGGAGTTCCCCCTTTTTAGACCAGACTCGGGCACTGCCAGACTCACCCTAGGGAGACGGGTCCACTGAAATCTGAGTCCAGACGCACAAGGCAGTGATCTCTGAGATCACCAGTGTGCTCATTTCACAGATAAAGAAACTGAGGCTCCAACTCGTACAATGCCATGCGCAGAGGGAGTGGTAGGGGCCTCAATTAGCTGTATGAGCCCATTCCCCGTAGCACTATACTGCCTGCTACATCCCTTCCCACCTGGGCTGCCCCCAGGACATGGGTGGGGAGGGCTTTCCCAAACATCAGCATTCTCGAACCTCCAAGGGCTGGTCCTGGTTCTGCTTCACTAGACCAAAGTACCACCATTAGTGTCGCCCTGTCCTAGCCTGGCCTGTCACCTACCACTGGCCCCATGAGGGATGGCCCTAACCCACAGAAGGCACAGGGATGGACTTGTCAGGGGGCTTTACTTCCCAGTGGGTAGCCTGGGGAGAGTAGGGGGACGTGCTCACCTCTCCACCAGGCCCTTCTCTCCCCACTAGAAGGTCCTTCTTTGCCTGATGCCCACTCACCCCACATCCCAGCTCTCTTGGAGCCGAGGTCAGCTGTGTTACCCCCACTGACCATTAGAGGGCGCCCAGCCCAGAGACTCCTAAAGAGGGAGGCGGGCTCAGAGAAGGCCCTTATTCCAAGGAGAGCCCCTGGCATCTTCAAGAAGAAAACAACTAGGACTTGACCCTAGACCTCTGAACGGAGTCACCGCCCGCCCCCCCACCCCCACACGGGCCTGACGGGACCTTCAGTTCTGTTTGCCACGCTTTCTGCCATCACTCCTGTTAGGTGTTAAACCTCCCTGACCAGATCCCCACCTTGTGCCCCATTTTGCAAACGATTAAAATTCGGTTCCTCATTGAGAATCCCATTTCAACCCATGAAAATTCACAGAGCCCCTGCTCTGTCCCGAGGCCCAGGCTGGGAGTCAAGGAAAAGGCAAGAGTTGCACCCCGCCCCTGGGATAAGAATGTGAGCTGACCGGGGGTATGGGTTCCAGGAAAAGGAGGGTCTTATCCAGGGGTGAGGGGTTGGGAGCAGCGGGGAGCCGCTGAGCTTTCTGTAGGAGTTAGAGACTGACCGTGGACCCCTCTGCGTGGACTAAAATGCCACTTCCCGGCTGTTCGGCCCGGGCAGGTTAAATAACTTTTTTGTGCCTCATTTTCCCCTTCTGTAAAGTGGGGCGATTGGAGTGTCTCTTGGGGGATTCAGCAGGGCCAAGCGGGGAAGTGCTTAGCGTGGGTGTCAGCATGTAATAAATCTTAGTTCTAGTCCTCACCATATGTGGGCATTTGTATCATCGTTATATTGTGGCTGAGCCTTAATAAAGGAGCACCTGAGGGGCTCCCCTGGTGGTCCAGTGGTTAGGACTTCGCACTTCCACTGCAGGGGGCGCGGGTTCCATCCCTGATCCGGGAACTAAGATCCTGAAAGCCGTGTGGTGCAGCCAAAACATAAACAAACAAAAGTAAAATAAAAGGGTACCAGAATCCGCCAGCCAGAAGGAAGGAGGCACAGCCTGGATAAAGGCACAAAAGTAGGTGCGTGTCTCTGAGCCAAATGGCAAGGGTGTTAGAGTTGGAGATGGGGCCTCTTTTCAGTATCCTGGGCTCTCTCAGTTGTGGGTGCAAGAGGAGGCAGCAAGGGGCTGCCCAGCACCCCCACCCTGGCACTCCCCTAAGAAGGCTGCTGCTGCTTCTCCTTTTTCAGAAAAAAAGCTCATCTTGCTACAGAATGCAACAGCCAGTAAAAGCACGTTAATCTTTAACGTGTTAGCAAAACAGCCTCCAATCTGAATATTGGCTCTTCCTCCCATCTGTGGCAGTTTGCACAGATTTTTTTTAGAGTGGCAGAATGCCTCATCTATGCGCCAGCCGGCTGCAGGCACCTCCACTGCCACAGAGTAACCCCCTGCCCGGAAGGTGAGGACCAGACTTCTCACCCCAGCCCCAGCCCCATCCACTGCCTCTGCAGAGTGTGAATCCGGCAGAGGGCTCAGCATCCACCTCAGCTTTGCACAAGTGGCCAGACTTGTGGATGCTACAGACCAGTAAAATTACCCCCAAACCCACTGGAAAATTCATGAGTTTGCCAAGGAAAGCTAGTTGAGAGAAAGAGAAAAGAAAACTATAATTCAAGATCTCCTTCAATTCATCAAAGGAAGGAAATTTTGACATCAAGAGGAAAGGACAGAATTAAGACTAAAAGGTTTTTGAGCAGATTTAGCTTTATGAAGACCCACCATATTGCCCTTGTTTTTCTCCTTTGGGGATTAGAAATAACCCTGGACAACCTATAGCCAGTGAACCCAGTGGGGGATGGTGAGTCCAGCACCCTAGGGTGCCCCGTGGCCCGAACCTGAGCCATCGTGGCTGAGCCCTTCCAGCCCACTGTCCTCACCAGAGAACCACAACCAAAACTTAGTCCTTGGGAAACATAAGTTGCTCCAGAGCTTGTCAAGTGGCAAAGAATCAAAGAAGGAATAAATAGCAATATTTTATAAGTTTTAAAATGCCATTTTAACACAAATACCAGAGCAACTCTAGCATAAATCAACAGAGACACCCAAAAGTATGTTTGTACAAGAAATGTAATAAGCTGGTATGAAAAACAGTGTCAACTGGTGCAGATGGCAGAAAAAGCCAATATTCAAATGTATGCTGTTTTACTAACACATTAAAGATCAACATTTTGCTACCTGCTGCTCATGATAGCAGGATTAAAAAAACACACAACACACACATATACTCACGTGTGATATTCTAACCCAGAGAATGAAAGATTCTTAAAGAAATTGTCAAGCACTTTCTATACTTCATCTGGTGGTTTTAAAGCTTCCGTGCTTCAGAGAAAAATTTGCATCTGAAAATGCAGCTTTCCCCATATCTGCCTGATGTTTGAGAAAATTAGGCAAGGAAGATGAGAAAGTATCAGGGCTGCAACCCTTACCGCCCTCCTGGATTAGTAACTGGGACAGCGAGGACAGCACTACCCTAAATGCAGGCTGACTCCGCCTCCCTCTCCGTGCAGAGCGCAGGCTATACGCTCAAGGTGTTTTCTCAGGCACTGGAGCTCCGGGAGCCCCAAAGACTTCTGTGAAGTGGGCAGGGTTGGGAGCATCAGCCTCACCCTGCAGCGGGGCAAACTAAGGCTCAGAGGTGGTGACTAGATGGACGAAGGATCACAGAGCCTAAAGGAAATAGGTTAGCCATGCAGATGGAGCACATTATCCAGCAAGGAAGTTGCCAAGGAATTCTCAAGCGTCTTGTGTTTGCTCTTGAACCCAAGGATCTGAGAATCAGGCAGGCTGAGTTCAAATCCCAGCCCCAGCTGACCTGATCGTGGACAGGTGACCTCACCTTTGAGCATCCACTGCTTACTCTGAGAAATGAAAACAACAAAACGGTCCCAGTAGGGGCGGTGTCAGTTCAGCAGGGGCTTAGGCGTAGCCCGACCAGTAGGAGCAGGGGTGGCAATGTAAGGCTCTATCTAGAACAGAAAGAACAAAACAGCCACCTGGGAGACAGAGGGTTTGTTTGGCGTTTTTAAAAGTTTTGAAACCGTGTAAAAAAAATCTAGGGTTTTCACTGAAACACCTAGAGCGCTCCTTATCTTGACAAACCCACACCCGGTGCCAAGCAGCCTGGGCTGCCCTGCTTTCCTGGGTCCGCTGAGCTCGACAGGAAGCGCTGAGGGTAAGGGCTGGGCGGCTGCTTCCTTGGGCTCTGGGCCCCACTGCTGGGCACAGGCAGGGCACGCGCCGTGGCAGGCTTCACAGTCCTGGTAGGCACTGTGCTGAGTTGAAGGATGGCTTCCCTAGAAGACAGAGAACATGTGAACCCAGTCGTGTTTGTTAAGAGGGTCTTTGCAGATGCAATTATGTTAAGGCTCCCCAGGTAAGAAGATATCTTGGGTTAACCTGACAGGCCCTAAATCCAATGGAAAGTGTCCTTATAAGAGACAGAAGGGGGGACGACATGGGGAGGAGACCACGTGAAGACAGAGGCAGAGACTGGAAGTATTCTCCCCTAGAACCGTCGGAGGCAACGCAGCCTTGCTGACACCTGGCTTTCCGATGTCCAACCTCCAGAACTGAGAGACTACCTTTCAATTACTTTAAGCCACCAAGTGTGTGAGAATTTGTCAGGCAGCCTCAGGAAACTCACATGGGCAAGGCCAGCAGCGAAGACGCTCGGTGGCGAGGGGCCCTGACGTGTGCCCCTCTGGCTTCATGTGTGCCTGACCCCTTTGGCTCGGACTCCTAAGGGGCTCCCGTGGCCCCCAGCACAGCCTTGCAAGCCCTGCAGGACCTGGGCTCTTGCTACTCAGGTATGTCTGTGCTTCCTAAGCTCCTGCCCTACTTGTGGGTCACAGTGCCCCAGGGCATCAGGCTCCACGAGCTCCCAGCCCTGGCCTGGAACATGCTCCTCTTCCCACCCCCACCTCAGGGAAGTGGACCCTGAGTCTGACCCTGGCCTCTGTGCTGACCCCTCTCGCGCAAGAACTGCTTCTGCTTTCTAGGTGTCACAGCCCCAGAACCCAGCAGAGAGCCTAAAATGTATGAGGCTAGAGCTGATTACACGTGCAAATAAACTACTGTGCAAGCACTAGCTGAACAGAGAGGAAAGGGGGAACAATGTGATACAATGTTTTACCCATTAAATTGATGAAAATGTAAAGGTATGATAATATCAAGTCTTGGAAAGGATGTGGGAAAATACTCTCATGTGAATAGTGCAGGTATAAATTTGTACCTCTTTGATGTCATTTGTGGAATATTTAAACATTTTATACACACATGCTCTATGACCCAGCAGTTTTACTCTTTCATAGCTAATCTGGAGATATTTTAAACAGAGACCTGTGCAATAACCTCACTGCAGCCCTGTTATAAAGTGAACAATTGGAAAGAGCCTAGATGTTGATAGAGGGCTGATTAAATAGCCAGTGCGAGGTCCCTGTGAGGGAACAGGATGCAGCAGTGAAGAAGCATGAGGTACAGACACCTGTCTGTACCGACACACCAATGGGCTGGGAAACAGTTGCAGAATGACATGCACATTACAAGACTGTATTTTTATTTTTATTAATTTTTTTAAACAAAACCATCCCACAAAATAACACTACCAATCATCCAGGCAGTGATTCTATGACAATATGATTTATGATAAGAAATATATATTTGATTTCTCTGGCACAGAGCTCCTAAAATTTCCTACACGTGGAGAGCTATAAAGCTGTCTTTTGTTGTGTTAATGAATGACTTTTGAAGGCCCCTAGGTCACTTGAGGGTGGGAGGTGATGGCCAAGGGAAACAGCCAAGTGATTAGAGGGTTGAAACGTTCAGTTCCACCCCCTGACCTCCGGGGAGGGGAGAGGGGCTGGAGGTTGAATCAGTCGCCAATGGCCAATGATTTAACCAACCTCACCTTTGTGAATGAAGCCTCCATAAAAACCCTGAAAGGATGGGTTCAGAGAGCTTCCAGTTGGTGAACACATGGAGATGCAGGGAGAATGGTGCCCTCAGAGGGAAACTGAGTCCTTTCTCCAGACCTTGCTGTTCCTGAGTTATATCCTTTCATAATAAACTGGTAATCCAGTAAGTAAAATGTTTCTCTGAGTTCTGTGAGCCACTTAGCAAATCAATCAAACCTGAGGAGGAGGAGGTGAGGAGGAGGTCGTGGGAAGCTTGCATCTATAGCCAGTCAGTCAGAAGCCAGGTGAGAGCCTGGGCTTGTGATTGGCATCCTAAGTGGTGGGGGGTTGGGGTGGGGGAGGAGAGTGGGGGTGTTGTGGAATTGAACCTTTAACCTGTGGGATCGGATGCTATCTCAAGGTAGACAGTGTCAGAACTGAGTTAAATTGTAGGACACCAAGCTCGTGCTGGAGTGTTTCGTGTAGGTGTGGTTCCCACACCTCTACAGACATTGGGAATTGGGCAAAGAACCTTTGAGGTTCACAATGGGGAGTAATTTTGTCCCCTGGGGACATGTGCCAATGTCTGGAGATATTTTTGGTCGTCACAACTGGGCAGGAGCTGTTACTGGCATCTAGCCGGTGGATGCCAGTGTTGATGCTAAACATCTTACAAAGCACAGGATGGCCTCCAGAACACGGAATCATCAGCCCCAAACGCCAATCATGCCAGGTAGAGAAACCCTGCTGTAAATGCAGGGAAATGTCTGGAAGGACACAAATCAAATTGATGACAGAGGCAGCCTGGGGAGTTTGGATGCTGGTCGAAGAAAACTTTAATCCTGTGGGTAATATTTTCACTTTATTTCCTAGAAGAATACATTTGTATACTGTCGTGTAAGTGAAAAGACAGAAAGAGAGGAAGAAAAGAGGGTCAGAGTGGACCACAGTAGACCTGGGCCTGTCCTGTTCTCATGGTCTCCAGGGCATCAGTGGGGTTGGGGTGGGGGGGCTGCCAAGGGATCATTTTTGTCACCACTGTCCCACACTGCTATCCAAAGAGCCTTGGCCTGGGGCAGGCTGGAGGCACCGGCTCTGCCCCATGCAGTGACACCCCAGGGAGAACCAGCACTGCAGCAACACCAGCCGCATATTAGGTTTTCGCTTTCCCATAATGAATGTGACTTTCAGCAACTTTGCTGAGTGTTTTTAAAAACAGCCTCTTTCACCAAAGCATCATTACCAGCAAATTTCTAACAGCTTCCAAACAAACTTCATAAAATCACCTACAGCTCATGCTAACAAAGCTCCTCCATCTTCACAGGCAGCTACAGAATCTGCTGGCAATTAGCTGAGAAGGAGTGACATTTGTGGTGCCATCTGAGTGCTCAGCACACACTTCTGGGGCTGGGAAGGGCCCAGGGTATTATTATTGTTTAAGCATCTGGTTGATACCTGAACCTGGAAGTGAAGCTAAGGTCCCTTCAACCCCATTGTACCCCAGAACCTCTCTGCTATTACCCAGTATGAGGGTCACTACCAGACCTTTACCCTATGCATTTACATAGATGATAGATAATAGATAGATAGATAGATAGATAGATAGATAGATAGATAGATAGATAGATGATAGATGATAGATACATAGATGATAGATAAAGTAGATGGATTTGCAGTCCCAGAAATTGTTTTCTGGGGCTTTTTTCCAGCTATAAATGGCACCATATTGTGCATATTGTTCCTTAACTTACTTTTCCCCCCAGCTCGTGCCTTGGAGGTCCTTCTTTGGCTGCCATGTAATATTATCACATTCTGTCCTGAAGCAAGGGGTCAGTGGGGGCTGAAATCAGCCTGGCTCACTGGCCAGACCTGGCTGTGTCAGCCCAGAGGCAGAGATGCCTCTTTGTAATTCACCTGCCAAGAGGGGGTGCCTTTCTGGGATCCACACAGGTACCGCAGGAGCTGGCTGGCCTCTGAGAGCTGCCCAGTGTCCAACAACAAGCAGGGATCCCACTTGGAGCAGCTGAACATTTACGGGGTTTCCATTTGTTGGTCGTGCACAAATCTACCACGAGCATCCCTGCCCTTGCCTCCTTGGGCATGCGTGTCTCCAGGCAGACACCCTGGGCTTGCCAGAATCGGTCTTTTTTGAGTCTCCCCCATCCTATGAGGAAGGTGGCTTGGGGGACTGTAACCTGTGTACAGCAAAGAGGACCCTGGCACTTTCCTGAAATCACCTGGTGAGTGAGCAACAGGGCTGGGACCAAGCGCAAGGCACTAAGTTCAGGGCTGGCTCTCCTGCTTGAGGAAAGCAGCTCTGGGCTGGAGCGCAGCTGCTAAGCAGCGGTCCGTATTGCCCATCACAGTCCCAAGCCTGAGACCCCTGCACATGTCTGCCGTGGCCACTCTCTCACCCTAACTGAGCCCACAACCCCATCCATCTGTCTCTCTCTCCCTCTCTCTCTATCAGCATTCCCATCCACAATCCATCAAACCACTCATCCATCCTACCCATCCATCCATCCATCCATCATCCATCCATCCATCCATTCATTATGCATAATTCACTGAACAAATAATTAGCAAGTACCTATAATGTCCAAGGCATTATTCTAGGCACTGGGGATAGAGCAGTGAACAAAACAGTCCAAGATCCCTGAATGGGGCTGATCTTCTAGGGTAGGGAGGCCACAATAAACAAGATCCTTTTGTAAAGCAATAAATCCTGTGAAGACAACACAAGTGATGTAACAGATAGGGAGGGGAGGGAGGTTAGGGAATGACTTTCTGGGAGTGATGCGTCCTGAATGTGGAGAAAGGACCCGTGGTGTGATGATCTGGAGGAAGGGTGTTCCAGGCAGGGGAACAGCAAGTGCAAAGGTCTGGGGCTGGAAGACACTCAGCGTAGGCTGGGAATGGCATGAAAGCCCAGTGGCTGAGGTGTGGTGCGGGGAGAGGACGTAGAGAGCTCAGTGGATCGGCTGGCCCAGCAGCAGCCGTGCCTGGAGCTAAACGGGGGTGACAGTGACATCAAGCATCATCTCTCCAGGGCCATCCTGCAGCCTCCCCCACTCTGGGGTCCTAGGGCCGTTGATTGTGCTCCACCCCCACCCCCAGTGGTGCAGCAGATGGAGGAGTATAATGTGTCCCAGCCCCGGGGCTCCACTTGGCCTCGAAAAGGCAGAACCCATCCCTAGCCGCCATCAACCCTCTCCCCCTCCCACTGGGGCCCCTCTTTGAAAACACAGCCACAGGAGGTCTATGATCAGGGTCCCAAAGGCTTCCTTGTCTTCACCATTTACACGTCCTTAATTTCCTCCTGGGTATGGAGAGGGGAAAGCTCCTTAGGGTGAGTCCTGAGTCTCAATCCCGTATTCACAAATTCTTTCTGAAGCAGGGTATAGCCTTCCACCCCAACCAAAAGTCCCCTTGAGTTCCCAGGCCCTGGACTTGAATTCTTCCCGCAGCGGGAAAAACTGGGTCAAGGCTGCATCTGCTTAGCATATGTTTGTTTGTTTTAAGACAATAGTTTAAAAGAATTTAAAATAGTTGACAATGTTTAAAAATTGGGAGAAATTACATTAAAAATTAAAGATTCCCTGCTTATCTGAGAAAATGAAAAGATGTAATGCTGGGCTGTGCCAAGCCCACAAGGCCCCTCTGGACATCTGGTGGCTGCTGAGGGGCAGCAGGGAAGCAAGCGTGCCCTCTGGAGTCTGCCACAGTCCCCACTACTCCCCGCTGTCCCCCACGTGGGGAGCCGCGCACAGGACCATGCATTCCTCATGTGCACCGAGGTGGGGGGTGGTGGCAAACACAGGTGCTCAGATGCCAGATCCGTGGACCTCAGTGAGGGGAGGGGGCAGCTGGGCTTCAGCCCTGATGCTCTGGAGCCCCCAGCAGGCCCACGCCCAAGAGAGTGGTGGCGATTCCCAAGGCCAGCAGGCAGCATCTCAGCATACCTAGAGGGGACCCCCAGATGTTCATGTAAGACATCAGACACTTTACATGATACTGGGGGATGCGGAGCTCCCAAAGGACAGAAAATTTCTCACAGGCAGGTGGGATGCGTACCCAGAGTCACATTTACAAAATTAAATTAAATTCAAAGAAAATAAAGCAATGTAGATCCCAGTGGAGACAAAAGGGTCACGTCTGGTGATAATCAAGGCATTTGCCCCGTTCTGTAGAGCAGCTCCTGTAACTAGAGGCCGCAGGGGGAGGAGCGGGGGTGAAGGAGCAAAGGCCACGCACTGACCACCCCCACACACATACACACCAGCCCCACACAAACCTCCGAATTCATGTTGGAACTCTAACCCTGGTGCTTCTGAATGTGACTGTATTTGGAGATAGAGCCTTTGATAAAGATGTGATTAAGTTAAACTAAGGGGTGGGGGGCTCTGATCCAATCTCAGTGGTGTGCTCATACGAAGAGGAGACTAGGACACCAAGAGACATCAGGGACACATGCGCACCGAGGAAAGACCACGTGAAGACACAGGGAGACGGTGGCATCCACGAGGCAAAGCCTGAGGCCTCAGGAGAGACCCTGTCGACACCTTGACCTTCAACCTCCAGCCTCCAGAACTGTGAGAAATCAGTGTGTGTCGTTTAAGCCCCCCAGGCTGTGGCATTTTGTTGAGGCAGCCGCGCACACTAATACAACTGCCATATGTACATGCACCAACTCCCCCAAACTGGCCCCATGTACACACCCCACACACATCCCCCAAACTCTCGCCACCTTTGACACATGCAAATGTACAGGAGCACATGTGACCCTCACACACACCCATGTCCCGCCCCCAATTTCACCCAAATGCCAGGATTGGGCCACTTCAGTCAATGCTCTTTTTTTTTTAACTTAATTTTTATTTTATATTGGAGTACAGTTGATTTACAATGCTGTGTTAATTTCAGATGTACAGCAAAGTGAATCAGCTAGATATAGATATATCTCCATTCTTTTTCAGTTTCTTTTCCCGTATAGGTTATTACAGAGTATTGAGTAGAGTTCCCTGTGCTGTACATTGTCTTTGTTGGTAATCTATTTTATATATAAAAGTGTGTATACGTTAATCCCATAAATTGGATCAATTGACTCCTCACGACCTACACAATATGTGTTTCCATTTGTCAGATAGGAACCTAATGCCCCTTCAAGCAACCAGCCACGATTCGTACCCTTAGAGCTTAAGGGTCCAAGAGTGCCCTCTCGCCCACCTTGCTGCCCACGTCTGCCTGAACAGCGGGCACCTCCGAGGTACGACACAGCCACCGGATTGTGCGGCCACTTTCAGAAACACTAGTGATATAAGAATAGGTTCCTGAATATACATGGAACTCTTTAAGTGTTTTGTCGATAACTCAGAAAATGCCCCACCGTCCTGGGGTCACAAGGCTGTTCTCCGGGTACCGTGGACGGGCACACATGCTGGTGAACTGGGAGTCCTGGTGATTGGAGTGTCAGAGGAGCGGTCTTTCCCTGCACTTCTACAGCTACATAAAATGAGCCACTAGCCAGGGGAACTCTGGAGATCAGGCATTCTTCATTCAAATATCAATACTATATCTTTTCTGCAGCTGGGAGGAAAAGTGTCAAAGTCACTAAAACTCACATCGACACGGGTGACAGTTGTGAAATATTCCTCCAGCATCAGGCCAGACACTTCCTCGGGGCAGCCACCCGAGGAGGCCACGTACCTTCCATTCCCCACAGACGACAATCAGAATATTCTGAAGCAGCAGACTGCAAGGCTATTTCCAAGCTGTGGCAGCTCAGAAGCTAAGAGGGGCGGATCCTCCTTCTCACATCAGGCTGTAGGTCTTGAACTTCCTGCCCCTCGGGTGGCCTCTGCTCAGGGACAGGAACACAAAAGCTGCAAGGTCAAGTTCAGTCCAGTTGAGAAAAAGAGGAGACCAACCGCTAGGGCACATTGTATGTGCTGTGGTGCCTGGCTCTGCCCCCACACCCCTCTTCAAACCCCTCCTTCATGCCTCTGGGGCCCCAGACCCCATAGTGGGGAGATCTGGAACTCAGGGCTGTTTCTGGAGCCCTGGGATATAAGAGAAGGGAGAGCCTGAACTGAAGTCAGCGTGGCTAGTGGAGATTATGGTTTTTCTTTTAAGTTATTTATAAAGACATTCTCCAGGTAGAACAATAAAAATATCATAGATAAGGCTAAAAGCCCTGCTCTTCCTTTCCCTCACCCTGATGCTGGTATCTTTGGGGATGTCTGTTCCAGCAGTGCTCCTGTGTACCTACATACATGTGTCTGGGCACACAGAATCACACTTGCTCTGAGTCCCAGGCCAGGAGGCATGGACCTGCTCCTTCTGCCCCACAGGGAGGGCCCCAGGTCCACCTGCCATGCCTCTACTGCCCTGTGCGTGAGCCTGACATGTGAGCATCCTTGGTGCCTCCTGGCATGTGTGGGAGAGTTCCCTCCCGCTTGGGCATTGAGAGGTGCAAATGCTGCCTCACAGGTACATGCTTTTTCAATTTTAGTGGATTATGCTCAATTAGGTTTCAATAGCAACAAAATGGCTTCACTCAGTAAACACTGAGGGTGACCCCACCTCCTCCCCAGATCACACAGAAGGTTTTTGGATGGGGAGTGTGGTGGTCTGAATTGTGTTCCCTAAAAAGGTATGTTGAGGTCCTAACCCCCAATATCTATGAATGTGACCTTATTTGGAACAGGGTCTTTGCAGATGTAATCAAGTAAAGCTGAGGTCATACTGGATTAGAGTGGGCCCTACATCTAATTACTCGTCCTTATAAGGGGAGTGAGATTTGGATAGAGAGACACAGAGACACACACAGGCAAGTAGGCCATGTAAAGACAGAGGCAGAATTTGGGAAGATGCAGCTACAAGGCAAGGAATGCCAAGGTGTTGGGGCAGCCACCAGATGCCAGAAGGAAGCAAGGAAGGATTCTCCCCAAGACCCTTCGGAGGTAGCATGGCCCTGCTGGCACCTTGGTTTTGCATTGACAGCCTCCAGAAGTGTGATGGAATAAATGTCTGTTGTCCTAAGGTAATTTGTTAAGGCAGCCCAAGGAGGCTCATACAAGGAATGCCTCCAGAGTTGACCACAAGTCTCGCTCCACTATTGGGGCACAGGATGAAGCCTTTCCTCTCTTTCCCCACACGAAATACCCTTGCACCCAGAGAGTCTATGCAGTTCTCAGCACAAGCATTCCAG
This sequence comes from Hippopotamus amphibius kiboko, assembly GCF_030028045.1. Lineage (NCBI taxonomy): Eukaryota > Metazoa > Chordata > Mammalia > Artiodactyla > Hippopotamidae > Hippopotamus > Hippopotamus amphibius. Next base: position 42,303,668 of record NC_080201.1, read on the forward strand.
CCAGTGACGACCAAGGATGAGGGCCACGTGACCCTATTTAAGTAATGTTCTCTGTCCTGCACAAGGGGTAGTCTCTCAGCTCAGGCTTCCAAAGGGAGCTCCACAGCGATAACTCTCGGTGCCGACCCTCTGACTGTACGTTCCCCTGTGCAGTCTGCCCCTTGCAGCTTTGCCCACCTGCTGGGCCCAGGCTTCCCCCCAGGTCAATACAATCTCAGCACCACTCTTTCCTTTCATTCCCCCTCCCCGCCATCCCCTTCTATTTTAGAAAAATTTTAATTCGTCTACACATACATTTCAGCCCTGTGATTCCCCTGGGCCTCTGAGGCTTGGGTAAGGGTGGAACAGTGAGATTACTTCCCCATTTGATGGACACAGAAACCACACCCCTGGAGTGGGTGCTGGGGTGGAGTGATGGAATGTGTCGTGTCTTCTGTGGAAAGGGGAAGTGCCGTCTTGGCCCTGCCAAGGGCCCCTCTTCCTGGACCCATCATGGAGAGCCCAGCTTCCTGACACCTTTGATTCTGGTGACTGTAAGAGGAGAGGTGGCTGAGAGTTGAAAGGATAGGAAGGGCCAAAGAAGATAATAAAAGGAACCTTTTGATTAGTGGTCTTGGATTGTGTTCAGGGCTCCTAGAAGGACACTCATGGCCATAGCAGTCTTGGCCCATCTTCTTGAAGACTGAAGTTCAGAAGAGTCTTTGCACAGCAGCCATCGACAGATAGCAGCCAGAAAGACAGATACTATCCTCCAGCCCCCAAAACACACACATACTTTAAGCCCTTATGGCCTTCCCAGAGACCTTTCACTAGAGTACAAAGCCCTGTGGGGTTTAGATCATCCACCTCTCAGTCTTTTCTTGTTCTCGTCTCCATGCCCCACATCCCAGACACACCAGTCTTTATGTGCTCATACCTGCCACAGGACCTTTGCACATGCTGTTCTGGCTGTTGTCTGAAATCCTCTTCACTCCCTCTTCTAGGTAATTCCTGCACATTCTTCAGGACTCAGCTCAAAGCTCACTTCCATAGGAAGACTTCCCTCACATGCCCCCTTTTGCCCACAGCAGCTCAGATCTCCCCTTAAGGGCTGTCATCACACCCCACCTTTCTCCATAGTAACCTATCACAACTGCAATTACAGAAAGTGCTAATAAAAGCTCTTGTTGGTCTCATTTGCATCATATGACTATCACAGAGCTGACGTTATATCCAGTGGAAAGGAAATCTGTGATTGGCAGGGCAAATCACAGGTTCATCTTGAAACTGGAGAGGGCCATGGGGACAGCCCCACTTGAGCCACTTAGATTAAAAGAAGTATGTTTCTCAAATGGGAATTACCTCAAGAAGAGGCAACTGTTACCAGCAGGGCAAGAACAACTTCCACCCTTAGTGAAGGCCAAGGCACCCTGCCTCTGCATTCACATCTCTGCAGGCCTGTCCAGGGTAGAGATTGGGTGCCCACTGGGCCAGTTGGCAAGAGAGGCAGGGAGACCAGCTCTTGCTCAGACTGGAGCTGCTAGATGACACCATGGGCTCCACCGGGAGGCAGTGAGCATGTGGTACAGGAAGGAACCAGCAGAGGCTCCAGGCTGCCCCATGAGAGGGGCCAGAGCCGTGTCCCTGCCTTGGGGCGGGGGCAGCAGGGGTAGAGTTCTCTCCGTGCAGTGGACAGCTGCTGAGCTGGGGGCACGAGGCTGCACCCACGCCTGCTGTCACAGAAGCCACATCTGGCTTCAAGGGTGCAATGGCCAACACCCAAATAAAGCTTGGAAAGCAGGTAGAAAAAAGTGATCTGATGAGAATAAAGCAGAGCGAGTAACGAGTGACTTGGGGAGGTGGGGAGATAAGGCAGTTCTTTCAAATCAGGTAGGGCTTTTATGAGGAGAAAGAGTCAGGCATGCCAATATCTAGAGGATGAGCTCTCCTGACAGGAAACAGCAAATGTAAAGGCCCTTTGGTAGACATGAATGCGGCATGTCCTAGAAGGCAGAAGAAGGTTCTCCTGTCTGGAGCGTGAGAGTCCGAGAGAGCAGAGGGAGGGAGCAGCAGGAGCTCTGGAAAGGAGCTGGATATTACCCCAAGAGCTGTGAGAGGCTGTTGGAGGACGTTCAGTGGGAGAGACAGCCCCTTAGGCTCTGAGATTCCAGGACTCTGCGGTGGGAGAGGGGGTGTCAGCCGGGAAGCCCCCCAAAGTCTGCAGCCTTTATAAACACACGGGGCTCCTCCCAGGCTCCCGCTGCCATAGGGCAAAGTTCTGACACTACTTCTGTGTGCGGCAGTGGAGACATCTGCTGCATTGTAGACACAATTGGATACTTTTCAACATATTCCTCAGCCTGTAATTTCCAACAGCTCCATCCAATTCAGCCTGCACCGGGCAGGGCAGGTGGCACTGGGGGCAGCTTCTGGGGCAGAAGCAGGGATGGGGGAGATGCTGTCACGTCTCCTGTGACTCTCAGGTGGGGGCAGGGTGCCGGTGGTGGCGGGGGGGGGGCTTTCCCCAGAGGGGCTGTCTGCCTGATGACTTAGGCTTCCACCTCTCTGGCTTGGGGCATTTCGTTGGTAACGTGGAGTGCTTGTCTAGACGTGAACTGGTGAAAGCTGCGAACCCAGTCCCTGCTTCCTGAAGGAAGGGACAGGTGTGTGTGAGGGCATGGCATCTTCCCGCATCCTGACAAAACCCTGCCCCTGCCCCCTGTCCTGGGGACCTTGAGGCTGGGAGAGGGACACACGAGTGTGCGTGCGCATGAGCTGTAAGTGGCAGAGCTGTCACTGGAACCTGCCTGGACTGGGCCCAGAGGGCCTGAGCCCCACACTGCGTGGTCGCTCCCTGGGCACCTGCAGCAAGGGCATCACCAATGTTCACGGGACCCAGAACACTGCTCCTGCCACTCTGTCCCCAGAAATGGACCAGAGAACAGGAAGATGCAGACCCATGACCCCAAAGGGTCCCTGTGTCACAGCCCCCACACCCACAGCGGGCAAACCTCACAGACCCGCAGCCCACAGCCCAGCTGGCCCTGCCCACATGCCTTGATCCTGCTCGACTCGCATGGATGGCCCTGAGAATTTTTGAGAAGATTCTGTGGGCTCTTTCCAATGGCTTGCTTTTGCCTGTGCCCATCGGACGGGGTGGGAGGGGAAGCTCGGGGCTACAGTGGGCTCTCTGGGTGGGGGAGGAGGGGCTGTGTTTCTGAGGCCACCCTCTTCTATATCCTTTGACCCACTTTCCCTCCAGACGCCCCTCAAGACCCCGGGCTGCCCACACTCCTCAGGTAAGCAGGGCTACCTGAACCACGAGAGGGCACTGCTTAGCCCCTTACATGTCCAGTGACAGGACCTCAGCAGAGGAGAGATTTCTGGGCCAGGGCTCAGCCTGAGGGACAAGGACCGCCTCATCCTTCCATTTCCATAAGTCTCTAAGGCCAGCCTCCTCAGCAAGGGAAGGAAGCAGGGCCCTCGCAGGCTCTCATATCCTCACCTCCCACGAAAGGACCAAATCCCTTGTTCCAGCGGCAGTTTCAGCATAGCCCAGGGACTAGCTCTGAGTGAACTGGCTTGGGTGGTATGGCCACCTGGGACCAACCGGCTGCTGCAGAGGTGGGTGGGGACAGAAGGCGACTGTGGCCTCTGCCAGACCCATGGGGCTGGAGTGAGAAAGGAGCAGGTCCCCCCAAAGAGCATGTGTGGGGGGGAGGGGGGTACTGTTTCCAGAAAGAAAGCAGGAGCAACACGCAAAGCTTAGAGAAGGAGACAGCATTTGCATGGGCTTCGAAGGGTGGGCACCACTCGGATGGACGGGGAGAGGACAGGAGATCCACAGCAGGAAGGAATGGTGTAGACACAGGCCCTGTGGCGTGTCTGGGGCAGGGAGGATCCATGGGTTTGGCTGAAGTGCGGGGACTGCAGTCAGGGAACCGGACACCAGAACCAGGTGTCTGCTACCTGGCTTGGCACTCTTGGGAAAAGGTGCCCTCCTGGGCTAGCACAGTCCAGGGGCAGACGGCATGGTGAATGAGTGCACAATGGGTTCTGGACAGATGGTGCTGTGTACAACATGTGCAACTGTGTGCGGCAGCCCTGATCAGGATGTCGGGGCTGGACGGGGCAGATCCTGTCAGCCCACTTGGAGGCCTCCTCTCTGGAGCTGTGTGTCCCACAGTGCCTGACCAGGACCCCAGCTAATGGGGGATAAGTCCCAGCTGATGGGCGGGTGGCTGTGCGCCTGCTGCAGGCTCCTCGAAGCAGCCCCGGGGCAGAACCACAGGAAGCAACTCATCAGCCACGTGGGCCTGCGTGGACTCCCACCCTGTTCGGGGGTCTTAGGGCTTCTGCCGCCCAGTGGACAGGCCTCTGATTCCCTCCCAGCTCACCGAGAGGCCAGAGGAAGCACCATACGCCAATTACGGGAGCCAATTAATTCACACTTAACAGGGATATTTTCTTTTACTGTGCGGAACCGAGGGGCATAAAACCCTGATTTCTCTTCTGCGGCTCAATCCTGCTCTCCGTGTGCTCATCGCATTTAATAACTCCTGCTGCAGACCGAGGGCCAAATCTGCGCGGGGCGCAGGGAAGCCGAGAGGGCAATTCCCCATCAACAATCTGGTGAGGCGGCCACGGCCGTCTGCGCTGTTTATACGTCCGTTTCCCCTCCGCGGCTCCCAGAAGTTTCCATAAAAACAGATGTAAGTAATCAAAGACTTCCCAGCCCCCAAACAGCTCTGCTCCTGAAGGCTTCCATGGAACCTGCTCCCTCTGCTGGGGTTTGTGGCTCCAAAAGACTCTTAAACCAGCCCTCAAATCTCTCCCCAGGAAGGAAGACTCCTCCTCGCCTGCAGACCTGCAATCATGTGTCGAGTATTTTATGGTCGATAATAGTAATAACACCTTGGCTGTCCTGGTGTCTTTTCCAGGTACGCTCAGAGCATGTGGTGTGGGACCCCCACAGCATCACCGTGGCCGGTGCACAAGCTGTCTCATGCCCACTCTGGGGACGGAAAGCAGGCGGTACACTGAAGTGGCCGGCCTCAGCGCCATCTCCCCCAGAGTCTAAATGCTCCAGGGCAAAGGTGGGAGTCGTCCTCTTCCTCGGCAAACCCGCGGCTGGCCTTTTCCCACGTTCCTTGCGCAGTGTACCTTACCAAGTGCCCCGGAGCCTGTAGCTCAGCGGTGGGGGAGGATGGAGCCAGGACATCGAGTGTGACTCTCATTAATCATCATGACTTCAGGCAGTCTTACTGCTCCGAAGGCCTGGCCCAGCCCACACGTTTTACAGGTGGGACTCTCAGGGCTAACGCCAGGACGCCCAGCCAGCCCCTGGAGGACCCAAGCCCTGGGCTTCCCCACCCGCGCTCTTTGCACGTCACCGCATTCGTTTCAGTATGAGCTCAGCGGTGAACAAAAAGTGACTTTTAAATCAAACAGCCCGAACTGTCCATGTGTGGGGTTGGGTCTCCAGTCTCTAGTGGTTCCTGAAAGTTGCCCTTCTAGGGGAATTTCCTTGTGGGTATAGGCTTAGCAAGAGGGGAATCCCCTTTGCCTGCCTCTTGCTGCCTCACACTGTGGAGACCAAGGCGGGCTCACCTGATTCCACCCATTCCCCCCGCCCCCGGGTATACAGAGATGGCAGGGGCTTGAGCTAGACTTGCAGACCACATGCCTGTTGCCAGGGCTGTGAGTCTTGAGCAAGAGCTACAGCAAGGAAGGGAGCATCCATTTGGGAAGTCAGATTTCTCCAGGGATGCCGTTTTTGGTTTGAGATAGCTGTAATCATTTCCTGCAACCAAACCCCAAACCAACATGGCCCCGTGACCCGTTGTACCTGACGATGATCCTAGCTGATGCGCACGGAGCACCTGCTATGTGGCAGGCACCCTCGCTGCGACTTTAGTCAGTCTTCACGACAGCCCTATATTAATCTTCCCCCTTCACGGATGAGGATCCTGAGGAACAGAGAGGTTAGGGAACCCATTCAAGGTCACACAGCTAGCAACTCAGGCCATCTGTGCCCAGATTCTGCATTCTTGATGAGCACAGTGGTCTGACTTGAAAAGGCACGGTAGTTTCCTGGCATCTTACGAGCAGAAGTAGGATGGGAGCTCCGGGTGTGTGCTTTAATGGGGAGTGATGACGTGAACTTCCCCATATTAAACCTCCTCTACTATGTGAATATGAGGGCCCTGTGGCAGGATCTTGGTCCCCAGTGGGGTAGCAGCATGTCAGTTTCCAGGGTCACCCTCCCACCCCGGCAGGGAGTGTGTGCAATGCCCAGAGGCTGCTCTGGCCCAGGCCCTGCCACGAGCGAGGGGGCTGGGGAGGATCTGCAGGGTCGCCAGCAGAGGGAGCCAGAACAGACAGGTGGACTGCCGGTGGAGGCAGGGACCACAGGTGTGGTCTCCAGAGCCTGAGTCCCAGGAGAAGAGGGCAGTGAGCAGAAGAGGCACCTCCAACTCCAGAAAAAGCAGCGCCCCTTGTCCTCCTTTACCTCCTGGACTCCCAAAAGGAATCTCATTTGAGCAAAGGCTTCTCCTAGCTGACAGGTGGTTAAGTCTGGAGCTGCTGATGGCATCTCTGCCACCACTTGGGGACCACCTACCTGAGAATGACACCAACACAGAGGAAAGCAGAGACAAAGAAGAAAGAGTCCTGTCGATATTATTCAAGCCCCTGAAACCAGTCATGCCTGAAGTTCCTAGACTTTTTGATAGCAAGAGTCATTAATTTGTTGATGTTATTTCAGTTTTCGCTTGAGCCTGTTGACTCAGGGTTCTGTCACTTGTATCTGAATGAATCTTGAGGAATATGGATCTATACTAGAATAAGCTCTGAGCTTTCCCTAGCCTTGAAGACTCTCCTGTCATCACAATAGAGAGAGCAGTTCTAACACTGGAGGGGCTGTCCCTCCTTGAGTTCCATCAAGAGGAAGAGGGGGCAGCTGGCATGAAGCCACCCACACACCCTCGAGGGTGCTTTGGGGGCCAAAGTTAAGAACCAGAGGTCTGGTGATGGGCCTGTGGTTCTCACAGCCAGAGGGACCCTCTCCCACCACAGCACCCTCTACCGTCGATTTTCCACCCAGCAGTCCAAGGAAGCTTCTAACAGAAACCGGCCGCGTCTCTCCCTTGCTCAAAACCATCCATCGCTCACGCACTTAGATTGCAACCAGCCCAGTGCCATGACCCCAGCCTGGTCTCTCCACTCTCCTCCCCTCCCCGGGCTCCAGCACCTCTGGCCTGTTCTCTCATCTAGAACCAGCCTGCCAGCTGCACCTCCAGGCCTGACTCTCACAGCTGCTCAGCACAGTGGGAACGCCGCATCACCCCACGTGGCTGTCACCTCCCTGTGGCCTTCCCTGACCAGTCCCTTCCAGTCACTCTGCGATTTCCTTCCTCTGCAGCAGTCGTGGCTTCTTCCCACCGCCCCTTGTGAATCTCCTGCTTCTCCCCTGGAACAGAAGGCATTAGCATTGCTGTGACCACAGGGCCTGGACGAGGGCCCCACACCCTGGGCACTCAGTAAACACTTGTGGAGGAAAGGAGGAGAGGAAGGAAGGAAGGGAGGGAGGGGAAAGGGGGAGGGAGGGTGGGGGAGGGAGAAGGGGGAGGGAGGGGGAGGGAAGAAAGAATGTAGGGTGAATACAGCCTCAGTGCCTTGCCAGCGACACCCATGTCTCCTGCTCACCCACCCTCATCTTTCATCTTTATTTGCACCACATCAGAGCAACCCACCTTCATTCTCTACTCTTCTTCTTCCAGAGAAGGCCTAGCACCCATGATGAGGGGTCTATCTTCTCTCCCCAAAGTCTTCTCACCAGCCTATGGCCGGCCCCCTGATGACCCCAGGAATAAACGCCTCCCGAGATGCTGCCGGCCACAGCTGCTCCGGGGGACCCGCCTCAGCCCATCCCGGCAGGCCCAGGGGGAGGTGGGGGCTCCAGCAGGCCCTGTTCCAGGGAGCAGTGGCCCAGGATAGTGGTGGGGGTTTTTTCCATATGAGGAAAAAATTAGCTTTCCTTACCAGACAAGAATGACAATTTACAGAATATTATGCTCTGAATTCATAATCTGGAATGAGCGGAAATGGTACTCTATAGTAATCCATCCCAACTGACTCGCTATTGTATACGCACCTGCTAACATTTTTTAAGCCGGGACTTTATGGAAAGGACATTTTGATCGCTTCTGAAGTTTGCTGAGCAATTCCCCCCTCTCTCAGGCATACGGTCTTTGTGCTGGAAATTTCCCTCGTGGCTCCCTGCAAGCACCGGCAGACGGGCACGTGGCTCACAGGCGGGCACGCACACATCCAGCCGCAGCCCCCTCTCGTTGGCATGACTCTAATGGGGGGCTTTGCAGGTGTCGAGCTGTGGAAACGGAAGCTGGGAGAGTGAAATAACAGTTGGCACCTGTGCCAAGCTTGCCCGAGGAGCTGCAAACTGTGGTGCCCACCGGAATTAGAGATGCTTTCCAGCGCGAGATGGAGGGAGGGCGGAGGACAGGGGAGGGGTGGAGGGCTCAGGCCGGGCTGCCCCTGGGCCATCCAGGGCCAGGGCTGTGAGAGCTGGGCATCAGGCTGTGGAGATGCTGGGGAGGAGGTGGCGAGGTGACCGTCGACCCCTCATGAGCCCAGCCTCTTTGGTCCCAGAGAAATCACTCACACCAGGCTGGTTGGTCCTTGCCTCAATCTCCAGCCCAGCACTGACACAAAGGCATAGTGGACCGGGAGCCTCACAGGCAGAGTGAGGTTGCCAACATGTCTCAGTGCCTTGCCTGGGCCTGGCACGTAGTGGGTACTAGAAAAGTACCTCCAACCTGAGTCAAGGCCTGGTCAGAGGACCCCTCTGGAGAATGGGCCCTTCACCCTGACGCTCGGGTCCTGCCGCTTCCAGATCTCCAAGGCCTGTTCTTTCAGGGGCTCACTGACACTGAGGCTCAGAGGACAGGTGGGTTGTGGGCAGGGACAGCAGGGAAGGGATCTTCTTTCCACTGGGAACATCAGGAAAGTGACAGTCAAGCCAACCTATGACCCAGCAATGACACAGGGACGTGAAGAGTTTGCTGAAGCTCTCTATGTAAAAACAAGTATTTAGGAAGCTCTTAAACTGGCAGCGGGAGGGGAGCGGCTAGATAGGCTGCGGAAGCTCGGGCTACAACAGCAGTGGGAGGGAAGCATGAGATGTGCTCTCTGGCAGAGGAAGCTTCTGGAAATGCTATTTCTGAAAAAGAAGGTACATTTAAGATAAAGTAGGGTACAAACAACACACACAATGTGATTCCACTTATTTTTTTAATCTTACAAAATGATGCCATACGCTGTGATCAGGCGCACACGTGCGCACGCACACTCACACACACACTCACTCACGCACACACACTAACACTCACTCGCACACTCACACACACAAACTCACACACACACTCACACACACTCCCACTCACACACACACGCTCACACACACATTCACACACACGCTCACACTCACAAATACATGTGCGCACACAAACACACACGCATGCACACTTTAACACACACACACACTCACAAACTCACACACTCTCACACTCACACACTCTCACACACACACACTCAACTCACACACATGCTCACACACACTCACACTCACTCACTCTCACACACCCGCTCACATGCACTCACATGCACACATACACACTCACACACAAGCACACACTCACACACTCTCATACACTCACACTCACACACAAGCACACACACTCACACAAACACACTCACACACACTCACACACTCTCACACACACACACAGCCACAGACTCACACACTGTCACAAACACATACTCTCACACACTCTCACACACACACACTCATACACATCACACTCACTCACACAGTCACACACACACACACTGACACACACACTCTTTCACACACTCACACACACACACACACTCACACGCACTTTCACACACACACACACACCCTCGCACACACTCACACCCTCTCACACACACACTCTCTCACACACACTCTCACAAACTCACAATCACACTCACACACACTCACTCTCACACACTCCCACACACTCTCACACACTAACAAACACACATGCACACACACTCACACACATGTACGCTCACACACACTCACTCTCTCACACACACTCACACACACACTCACACACTCACAGACACACACTCACACACACTCACACACACACACTCACACACACTCACACATTTACATGCACACACATTCTCACACTCACACACACACACACTCACACACACTCACAAACACACACGCGCAGATTCTCACACACTCACACACACATGTCACATGTGCAGCGAGCTGTAGAAGGGAATACTCCACACTGTCAGCCGTATCTACCTCTGGGGTGAGGGGGTTTCTGGAGCTGGTGAGAAAGGGGTGCTTTAGCCTTATCTGTGGTGTTTGCATTATACTTCCCACTATGAGAATGTATTCATACCTGTTTCTATAATTAAAAATTAATCATTATTTTAAAAGAATTGTCTGAGATGGGACAGTCCACCCAGCCTGAACCATTGTGAAGCCCTGCTTATTCATCCCGTTCAGTCAGTCATTCAGCCATATGTTCACTCATTCACTTATTCAGTAGGTACCTTTCACCTGTCACTTACTCATTTAACAAGTGTTAACCAAGCACCTACTCCAGGTTCCGAGCTGCAACAGTGAGCAAACGGACAAGGTTCCTGCCCCAGGACTTCACATTTGTGTGTGCGTGTGTGTGGCACGCGTGTATTTGCACACACGTGGCTCCTCCACACCCCACTGGGCACCTGGAGAGAGGGGGAAAGAACGACAGACAGTTGTTTCCCTTTGTCCTGAGTTGAAGGAGGGGGAGGGAGAGGGGAACCAGAAAGTGGCTGCCCCTGAATGCATGAAAATCACACACTGGCCAGGAAGTGCGATGACGGGAGGCTGCTGCCTCTCCTTGCAAAACCCCTCTCCTGGCTTGTGGACTCCAGCCAGCCTTCAGGCCCAGTTCAAACGCCCCCTCTTCTTGAAAGCCTCGCTAGTGTCCCCCCTCCTGCCCCAGCTGCACGAGGTCTCTCCCTCAGCGGAGCCTCTTCCCAGTAGCTCCAGGACAGAGGCACAGACTGGCAGCCAGCTGGCAATCAGCAGGCTGAGGGCTATTTTGTGATGTCAGCCTGCGGGGTTGAGAGGTCCCACACCTGTGCAGGCACCGGGCCCGGCTGTCCTACATCTAGCCTACTTCACCTCCTGCTGGCACCTGAGTGTGTGGTCCCCACGTCACAGGGCATCTGGGGGTGCCTTTGTCTTGTTGCTCCACCTACCACCCTGCCTGATGTGTCACATTAATCTACGGCCCGGCCAGTCCATGCCCAGTGGATGGACGGATGGATGGATGAATAGACAGAAGGGTGGATGTCTGCGTGGGTGGACAAGTGGATAAACAGGTGAACCGGATGACATAGAAGGGGCAGACTAACACCTAGGTGTCAAGCTACACTGCATCGGGAAACTTGGGGATGAAGAAAGACGGTGGGGAAGGATGGAGAGGCATCTCCTTCTCTTTCCCCATAGGACAAAAGTGTTGTCAATGGAATCGGCCAGAAGATAGCTGCTGCACTACTGCGTGTCGCCTGCCGCGTGGGGAGGCACAGGAGAAAGGGGAGGAAACTAAGAAAGAGCAGAGCAGGGGCGGGGGAGGCGAAAGAGAGGGTAGGGCCCAAGGCGGTAGAGATAGGATGGTGAAGTTGGGGGCAACTGCGTGCAGCCTAGAAGGTCAACCAGAGGGAGGGCAGTGCCCAGGAAGGCTCAGCCCTTCTACTGCCTCCTGCAGGTGCTTCTGCCCTGGTGTTATTGGTGGTTTTGCTGAGAATTTGGTCTCAAGATGCCCAACTTGGAATGAGCCATTTCTTATCTCTCTATAGTAGCCTCTGCCACCCGAAGGCTGGGGCTCTGGAGTAGACAGGGGTGCCCAGGTTGGGGGTGGAGATCACCAACCTTATTGGAACTTCTGCCAGTTTGGTACCAGCCCCCTGCACCTGGAAATCATGACAATTTTCCCCAAAGGTGTGGCAAATGCCCCACCCAGAGTGATGACAGAGTTCACTCATTTAACGAATACTTACTTGGGCCCCTTTGGTGCGGTGTGCTGTGCAAGTACTGGATAAGGCAGGTGCAGAAATCTGCTCTCATGGAGCTGACAAAGTCATGGCTGTTGGGGGGTTGGGAGAGAGACAATGAGAAAACAAACAAGGATGGACTTCCTAGGTGGTGCAGTGGTTAAGAATCCGCCTGACAATGCAGGGGAGATGGGTTCGATCCCTGCTCCAGGAAGATCCCACATGCTGCAGAGCAACTAAGCCCATGCCCCACAACTACTGAGCCCACGCACCTAGAGCCCTGTGCTCCACAACCAGAGAAGCCACCACAATGAGGAGTCCACACACCACAATGAAGAGTAGCCCCTGCTCTCTGCAACTAGAGAAAGCCCATGTGCAGCAACGAAGACCCAACACAGCCAATAAATTAATTAATTTAAAAAAAAAGAAAACAAACAGGGAAAACAACAGCTGGACTGAGTGCTAGGAAGAAAATAAAACCAGTACTATGATAAGGTCACTGAAGGGCAACAGGTCAGAGGGTGGGCAGGGAAGGCCATGTGGAGGAGATGGCATTTAAGCTGAGGGCTGACAGGGCCTAGGAAGGAAGCTTGCGACTCTGTTTCCCCATGGCAGTTTTCTCACTCCCTCAGTTTCTCAGATATTCAACAGACACTGCCCAGGTGCTACTGCTGGGCCTGGCACCAGGCTAGGCACTGGGGAGGTGGACGGGAAGAAGCAGCTCCAGGGTGTGCAGGGGCCGGAGAGGGTGACCCCCAGACTCAGCCTAGTTCAGAGGGGTGAACCATTCTGAGCACCCAGCTGAGGGCACTCCTGGAGGCCTTCCTGGAGGAGGTGATGGCTGAGCTAGGTATTGAAGAGGAAGAGTCTGCCAGTCAGACAAGCTGGGAAAGGCATCCCAGGCAGAGGCACGGGGCAACCTGAGGTGGTTTGAAGAGCCTGTTGCATAAGTCCCAGAGGGAGGAAGGAGCATAGAGAGATAGGGCTGGAGGGGCACAGGGCCACAAGAGCTGGACATGCATTCTTGAGAAGAATGGACTTCATCCTGGGGCAATGAGGAGCCATCAACGGTTTTAAGCAGGATGCGATGTGCTTGTGTTTTAGGAAAACACTTGGCTGCTGTAGGGAGAAGGGACAATGGTGGGCCAGGGGAAGGGATGGAACAAGGGGCAGGTTCTCGGTGAGAACAAGGAACAAGTGTGAGAAATAGCCAGGAGGGAGGTATATAAGTTATGCGGACCCCTGAATGGGGCACTGAGAGGGAAGAAGTCGGGGAGGATCACCTCCAGGGTTCTGGTTTTTTGCCTGCCAGTGGCTGGCATTTCCCTTGGGAAGCACCCCTCCTCCCACGCTTGGTCCACGGCGACACCCTGAATCCTAAGGTGAGCACATAATGTGAGCCAGACCATTGGACATTAAGTCTGGGGCTTCTGGTGGGATAGCTAAGCCGGCCATCTCTGCCACCACCCAAGGAGAGCCTGCCAGACATCAGGACCAAGAAATGGACAGCCCTCATGAATGGGGCCCTGGACCCAGTTATACCTAAAGCCAGCATCTTTTCAGTAACATGAATCAGTGAATCCTTTTCCTTAGGCCAATTTGCGCTAAGATTCTGTTGCTGGCAACAAAATAATTCTGACCAAATCAGTGAAGAAGGCAGAGGTGAGTGAGACCAGAGTCCTGTCCCCAAGGAGAACCTTGGTATCTGTTAGCACCAGAACACTAGGTGTGAAAATGAGGTGAAGATGTTCTGCCACACAGGACATTCTGAGGAGAGCAAAGAGAGGATGGCTGCCTGGAGGAGGTGGCATTTGAATGGGCCTTGAATGTGGTGTTGACAGTTGAAGATGGACAGACGCACAGATCAGGAAAGAAAGCAGTGGGAGAAAAGAAGAGGAGGTTAGACTCTCAGAGGCATCTGGCTCCCAAGTAGCAGAGTTGGTGCAGGGGTGGGCGGGGAGACCTGGGCCCTGGGAGGGGCTGACCCTGCCAGGGTAAACACTTGCCTGCTCTAGCTTCACCCGATCAGGGGGAACAAATACCCAAACACTGCAGCCCAAGGGGAAGAGCCATTTCTGGAAGGCAGCCTAGTCTGATGTAGCACCATCCTGAGCGGAGGGGCCGGACTGCAGTCTGGACGAGCCAGCAGAGGCTGCAATCCACATGCCAGACCCAGCTTCCCCTAGCCAGCTGAGCCCTCAGCCTTCAGGGCCAGGCTTATGGGCTGTTTCATCCTGGCCTGGCCGCTTCTGGAGATGCCAGGCCCCCCACAGCAAGAGCACCTCCTTGGTAAGCAGCTGTGGGGAGCATCGGTAGGTATTCTGTGAGAAGGGGCTCTAGGATGCAGTTTGGAAGGTGGGCTCACTTCTATGGGTCACTGGCTCTTGGGGCACTCCTCCTTCTTCCCACCTTCCCCAGTGCCACCCATTATAGCTTGCAGGGCAGCAGCCTCAGCATCCAGAGGGCAGGCCCAGAGCCCCAGCTTGGTCTCCAGCCTTGGCTCACTTGAGCAACCTTTACCTCTCTGAGGCCTCAGCTTCCCAACTTGAGAACTTGTGCCCTGGCTGCTTCCTGGGGTTCTTCTGGGGCATGGAGTGAAACTGCAGTAGGAAAGTACAGGATCTGGCAAACTACACAAATAAGACACCAATGCCATCCAGTCCAGCACACCACTTGCATCCTCCATGGTCTGGGGCTGAGGAGGGCTAGACTGGTGAGGTGAGGCTGCAGGAGGAGATGGTCAGGTGGCCTTGAGAAGAGCCTCCATTGTGGAACACTGAAAATAACTGCATCCAAAGTCAGATAATAATAGGTGTTGGTCAGGATGTAGAGAAATCGGAACCCTCATACACTGCTGATAGGAGTATAAAATAATGCAACTGCTTTGAGAAAAGTCTGGTAGGTCCTCAAATGATTAAGCATAGGGATACCATATGGCCCAGCAATTCTACTCCTAGGTATATACCCAAGAGAAATGAAAACGTATATTCCTACAAAATCTTGTACCCAAATGTTTATAGTAGTATTATTTATACTAGCCAAGAAGTGGAAACAACCCAAAACAAAATGTGGTATATCCATACAGTGGAATATTATTCAGTCATAAAAAGGAATGCTACAACATGGATGAATTTTGAAAACATTATGCCAAGTGAAAGAAGGCAGACAGAAATACCACATACTGTATGATCCCAGGGTAGGAAAATCTAAAGACAGAAAGTAAATTAGTGGTTGCTTAGGGCTAAGGAGAGGGGCTTAGGAGGATACTAGCTAATGGGTTTCTTTTTGGGGTGATGAAAATGTTATAAAATTTACTGTGATAGTGAGGAAAGTGGGGATGGGGTGGGGTGGGATGAATTGGGAGATTAGGATTGCCATATATACACTACTAATAAGAAAAAAATATCAAATCATACACTTTAAATATGTGCAGTTTATTGTATGTCAATTTTATCTCAATAAAAGTTCTTAAAGAAAAAAATTTACTGTGGTGATGGTTGCACATATCTGTGAATATATTAAAAGCCATTGAATGGTCCACTTTAAATGGGTGAACTATATGCTATGTGAATTGTATCTCAACAAAGCTCTTTTCAAAAGAAAAGGCAAGGGACCTCCTACGTGGTGCAGTGGTTAAGAATCCACTTGCCAATGCAGGGGACACAGGTTCGATCCCTACTCCAGGAAGATCCCACATTCCATGGAGCAATTAAGCACATGCACCACAACTACTGAGCCTGTGTGCCACAGCTACTGAAGCCTGCAGGTCTAGAGCCTATGCTCTGCAACAAGAGAAGCCACCTCAATGAGGAGCCCACGCACCACAATGAAGAATAGCCCCTGCTCACCACAACTAGAGAAAGCCCGTGTGCAGCAGCAAAGACCCAACACAGCCAATAAAATAAATTTATTTGAAAAAGGTGTCTAGGGGTGAAGTGTCATGATGTCTGAAATTGTACAGCTAAAAAAAAAATGTGCGAGCATGTGTGTGTGTGTGTGTGTGTGTGTGTGTAGAAAGAATGAGGAAAAGCAAATAGAGTGAAATATTAACAACTGGTGATACTAAGCGGGAGTTAGGTGTTCATTATACTATTCCTTCGAAGGTTTAATATATTTGATATATAAAAGTCAGAGAAAAATGTCATTTTTGCCTTTGTGTTACTTCCCAAGACCTTGAATGTCCTGGGTTCTCCACCCCAGTGAAGGGTGTCATTAAAGGTCAGCTCTGCAGGCCAGAAATTCTAGATCTCTGGACCCTTGCTCCCCACCGCAAATCCACCCAAGCCAAGTTGATCTTACTACAAACAGCACTGAATCCAGCCTCTTCCTGCCCAGCCCTGACATACCCAGGCCCCAGCGGCTACCAACTCCTTGATGATCACAGAGCTCTCCAGCACCTGGCTCCCCCAGAAGCTTGTTCTCCACCTGGCAGCTCAAGGAGTATTTCCAGGATGCACCTCCGATTGCCTCCCGTGGCTTTCAGTATGAAGAAGGAAGTACTCACTGTGGCCTGCACCCCAGCCTGAGCACCCCAGGGCCCCTGCCACCTCCCAGGTCCTGAAACCATCCTTGGTTTCGTCAGTCCCAGGGCCTTTTCCACTTCCTTCCCTCCACTTGGAGCTCCTCCTTTCTCCGTCAGTTCCTTCTCAGCCCTTACCTCTCAGCTCAAGCACAAACCTCAGAGGAGCTGTCCTTTACCTCCTTCTGCCTCCTGCCCCTCCAGTCCAGATCAGGTTCCAAATAACCCTGTTTCTGCTGTCAGAACAGGTATCTATGCTCTACTGTTGATGGGTTTGCCTTATACCTTGTACTTGCTGAGACGATGCAGCTAAGGCACTAAAGCAGGAATGTCTGCTGTTACCAGTATTCATAATGTGGTCCTCAGTATGGTCATCTGATTGATGTATCCCTGCCCCATGAGCCCGTGGACTCCACAAGGGCAGGACAGCCCTGAGCACACTGGAGAGACACACAGTGCATGCTTCTGAAGAACTGAATTCGATTGACCAGGGCTGTCTAATAGGGCCTGGCTCGATGGAGGAGAAGCGGCATTCGTCTTTGCGCTTTTAGCTGCTGGCAAGTAAATGGGCTCCCACTGAGTCTGCTGCTCAAGGCCTTGGACCTTTGGCTAGTCCTGCTTAAGGAAAAGGAAGATGACACTTCAGCACAACCCCAACCGCTGGTTTACAAATCAGTCACGTCTGAGTTAGTGCAGTGTGATGAGCACATAGCTGCACCGCCCAGGACCCCTTTGAAGATGATCCTGTTGCCCTGGCTGTGAGCAATGCTTCAGGCCCTCGGCCTCCAGTGGGCTGGGATTGCCCCAGCCCTGCCTGCCAGGCAATCACAGGTGGAGGTGGAGATAGCAAGGCCCAGTGGCTTCGGCCCAGCACCGAGCAGCTCCAGAGCTCAGAGCCCCCTGCCCACTCCTGCTCCCTCCTGCCCCCAGGTGTTGGTCCCCAGGGCGTTCCGACTCCCTAACACGCCTCTGCACACTGAAGTCTGCTTCTGTAGAAGCCAAACTGCAGCATGTAGTCTGCCTCTATTCTAGGATAAGGCAAAGGCACTCACGCAACTAAGATGGAAAGGCCTGCGGCTCCAGGCTGTGCACGAACGTGCAGCCTTGCTGGTATGGACGGGACCAGCCTTCCTTCACCAACTGGAGCGCAGTACAGCCAGGTGGGCCCTAGGAAGCGCAGTCTGACACCCCAGATCTAGCTGCAATCTCTGTGGAGCAGGGTCCTCCAGGGGTGCCCCTGTCACTGTGTGGTCTTAGGCAGTCACTTCCCCTCCCTGGATCTCCACCTGCCAGGAGAATGACAGTGGCCTGTCACTATGCTTATGATCACAGAGGTGAGGAGACAGGCAAGAAAACTAGGCCTTCCACAGAGAATGGCACAGACGGGGCACCTAGCCTGCAGAGAGCAGTGTTTTCACAGCATGCTCTGCCCAGCTGCCCCTGTCTGGCGCTTGTCAGCCTTCGGGGCCCTAAAGCCATGGGTCTGCATTCTCAGCAGGCGATGGGCAGCCTGCCCTGACTCTGTGTGCAAACACGTCTGACCCCTGTGTCCACTCCACCTTGCCCCAACTCTGGCCAAGCTGCCATCTTGCCTGGCTTGGACCGCTGGTGCCTACGCTCCAGGCTATGCCTGCTTCCCATGCCCACACTCCCCTCAGCAGCAGGGTGATCTTTAAACAGGCAGATCAGATGAACCACTCTTCTACCTAAAACCCTTCAAGGGCTTCTAATAGCATTAGCGTAAACTCCAAAGTCCCTCCTACATGCAGCTGGCAAGACCATAGCAGCCACCTTGCCTTCTCTCCCTCCACCTTCTCCCTCCCCACACCCCCTCATTCACTATACTCCAGCCTCCTTGCTGTTTCACTAAAACACTGAATTTGTTCCCACTTCTAGGCCTTTGCACACACTGTTCCCTCTACCGGGGACACTGTCCCCACAGCTCTACTTGCTGCGTTTTTCTTACGTTTCAGGTCTTCGCTCAAACATCTCCTCTTGAGGGAGACCCTCCCGAAGCCACACAGCGGAGGTGATATGCCTCTGCCCTGCTCACTGTCACATCACTTCTTCAGAAGCTCTTATAACCGGTGGGAAACATCTTATCTTTTTCACATGTTGCTTTACTTGCTTTTGTCCTGAACCTCTCTCCCCACTGAGGACAGATCTCTGCGGCCATGATTCCTCTATTGCTAGGGAAGGAGCAGCGCTTGGCATATGACAGGATTTCAGTGAGGCTTTGAGGCACGAATGGCTGGCTAGCTGGCTGGCTGGCTGGCGGGCGGGCTGGGTGGATGGATGAAGGCCGGCTGGCCTCAGAGAGGACAGGCAGGGCTCTTGCCGAGGGAGTCTTCAGACGAAGGCTGGGTGCCACGCCGCTGCTGTCTTCCGTTTCATGTCTTCACCATATGGCTTGCTGCATACTTGGCTGAGTTGCAGATGCTCTGACTTGGAGCTTTCTTGCTTTTGTGTGTTAATAACATAAAGATGGAACACAGCTTACCACACATTTTGTGTTTGCTATCTATATGTACATAAAACAGACTTTGGTGTTACTAGCCAACCCACTTGTGAAGTGGAAGGAAAACAGAGCAATTAGAGAGATGAGAAAGGCGAGCGCTAGCTTAGAACGCGGCCAAACCTCCATACTGTGGGTGCTTCCCAAGGAGCAAGGAGCGGGCTCCATCCAGGAGGCCATGGGGCAGGTGCACATGGGACTGGGGGGGGGGGGGTGGCCACAGAGATTCAATGGTCCCACGTCCCCAGGATAGAGTCCAACTCCTCACGAAGCATGGCACAGAGGGCACTCCTCTGGCTCCTGTCCCTGGGCTCCCCTCTGCCTCAGCACTCCCCCTTCCCCACCTCACCCTTGGCCCCAGACACACCTGACGGCTCTCCCTCCCAGGATGTGCCCTGCTGTCTCTAGCCTCTGGGTCTTCTCCCCAAACACTCTCCTCTGCCACCCCACCTCTAACACTGCCTGCTCACCCTTCCCACCCTTCATTTATGAATCTTTCACTCAAATGTGTGAATACTGAGTGCCTCTCACAAGCCTTTGTGCAGCTTACTCCTGAAGGATGAAGGGCCCCAAACAAGTAAACAAATGCACCATTATGAAATATCTCGAGTGCTATGAAGAATGAAAGTATGGGACTTAATTAAAAGGAGAGAATTCACCATTTATTCCATAAATATGAGCTATATTTCAGGGCAACCAAATAGCTCTAATTGATATGGAAAACTTCTTTACAGAAGACTCCGGTGAGTAAATTTGGAACGGTGGTGTACCTCGTGCACTGGGCAGGTGCACTCTGCCCCTTCGAGGAGCAGCCGTCCATCACTGACAGCGTTTAGGATGACAGGGCCATGATAATGATAAAAGCAGAAGACTTTTAGTCTGTTTAATTATTTAAGTTCTTTACAGACAAAGCACCCCCAATTGCCTGCCTCAGGGTGGACCGCTCCCACATACCATCCCCGTCTAGGTGTGCCTCTAATTTGGAAGAAATGAAGGAAATAGAAAATCACCATTTGGCGAACCCTAATCAAATAACTGATCCAGGAAACACTTATCAATGGATGAAACTAACAGGTGAAGGGCTGATAGGAAGCTGTACAATGGAAGGAGGAGGCTGTCACCACCCGCCCCCACTGGTGAATCTCAGCATCATGAGAAGTGGCAGCAGGGCACCGTGGGCCTCCAGGGATGAAGGCACAGGAAGCACACAGCATCACCCACAGGTGCGAATTTAAGTGGCTTTCCACCCGCAGGGAGTACAGGGAAGAGAGGAATACGTTAGATGGCTCCGTGGAGAAGCAAACCAGACAAACAGATGCAGCCAGAAAGAACATAAAACGATCCTGCAGGAGGCTGACTGGCTCCTGCGGCAAACGTGGAAAAGCAGGAGCTGCTCTAGAGTGAAGTGGGCAAAGGGCACAGGAACCAGATGCGGCGTGTGGATCCTGTTTAGGTTGTGATTCACGTCAGTGGTTCAAAGACATATTTGAGATAACTGGGAAACTTGATTTTAGACTGAGTATTGAACGACACCAAGAATCGTCCATTTTGCTATGTGTGTTACTGGCATTTTGGTTACGGAAGAAAATGTCCATAGGTTTAAAAGATGCATACTCAAGCATGTAAAAGTGAAATGATGTAATGTTTGGAAGTTGCCTTAGATTTCAGCAAAGGGAAAAAAGTGCTGCAGGCTTTCTGAAGCAAATATGACGAAATCTTAATTATTAAATCTGTAGACGAAGTATACGAGGGTTCGTTGTACTATTATCTTTCTACTTGTGTGTATGTGAGAAATTTTTATAACTAAAAAAACAAAACCGAGAAAGGATGCCGAGAGAAAATCAGTGAGAGGTGAGAAAGAAAATAACTGTCCTGGGAATTCCCTGGTGGTCCAGTGGTTAGGACCTGGTGCTTTCACTCCAGGGGCCAGGGTTCGATCCCTGGTTGGGGAACTAAGACCCCCACAAGCCACACGGCGTGGCCAAAAAATTAAAAAAATTTAAAAATTTAAAATATTTGTCCTGCAATGGAGACAACCTAATTTCAGTGGTATCATTGGGCAAGGCCTCCTTGAGGACGGGATGTTGAAGGAGAAGTAACCTGTCACCGAGGGAGAGTGGGAAGCGGGTGGAGACCAGGTGCAAACAAACCAAAGAAGCCGAGCTCCTGGTGTGGCAGAGAAAGGTGCGGTGAGCCTGCCAGGCTGGAGCAGAGGCACAGGTGGGAAGAGGGCCCAGGGCCGCAGGACGAGAGGAGAGTAGCAGGAGCTGAGTCAGGCAGGGCCCAGTGTTGCTGCAGTCAGTGGGGAGCTGACAAATGGTTCTCACAAGGGGCATGCTTGATTGGGTTTATGGAAGTGAGCCTGAGATGACTAGCTGTTCCATGAAAGAGGCAGTGATGATGGGAAAGCAGTTCAGGAGACACTGCAGTTGTCCAGGAAGCAGACGGTGGCTCCCTCCACGATGGGGTAGAGAAGGGGAGAAGTAGACAGCTTTGAAATATTTGGGGAGCAGAGAGCTATTGGGGTTTGCTGATGCATGCAATGCAGAGGCTGAGAGAAAGGGAAAAATCAAGGATGAATACCAGGTTTGCGGCTTAAGCACCTGAGTGAATGGTGGCAGGAACAGGTGAGGTAGGATGGGGCTAACCAGAGTTCAGGTTTGAACACCTTACACTGAGAGGCTAGGAGACCCGGCACGTGGAGAGGTCCAGTGGGCTGGGCAGAGGCATGAGCTGGAGATAGTACGATTACCCAGGGAGGAGAACACTCCACTGCCTAAGTAGAGGGCGAGCAGAGCCACTGAGGAAGAGCGCCAGGGAAGGAGGAAGGACACCAGGAGAGGATGGCGGTGCTCTCAGGAGGAGGGGAGTGGGCCACTATGCCCAACACTCCAGAGGGGACGGTGCAACGGAGCCTGGAAAGTGCCCTTTGGAGCTGGCGGGATGGGGGGCACTGGCGACCTTGACAAAGGCAGTTTCAGTGATTTCACTTCCCGCCCTCTCCTCTCCCTGGCTGGAGCAGGACCCCGCTGCCAGCTTCCTCCCTCCCCTGCATTTCTCCTGCTGCCCTGTGATGACAGGTGGGCGGCTTTTCTCCTCCACTGGGGGTGAGCATCTTGAGGGCAGGATGCCTGCTCAACCTACACAACCCTAGAACAAAATTCACCCCTGAAACCAGCCAACGGACACTTAGCACCAACTGTGCACCAGGCCCCTCATGGGCCCAGGACAAGGGCATGATCACCAATTCCTCTGTTGTCCAGCATCATGAAGGACACGAAAAGAGGAGTTTGGTCAACTAACCATCCCAAACACTGGAACCAAATTCACAAATCTCCTCACCAAAACTGATCAGAGAGACCTGAGGGGGGCTCCTTGTGGAAGCCAGGGGACAGAGCCTGCAGAGTGCTCCCCCACACAGCACCTCACTGCTGCCGCACATCCACCCGTTCATCTCCTCTTGGCCAGAGGAGGAAGTTGAGGCAGCAGGAGGTGAAGTGCTTTCCCCAGGATCACGCTGAGCAAGGAACTCCCCAGCTGCGACCCATGTCTCCTCAGCATGGGCGCCAGCCTGCAGCCACCCAGGGCCTCCCCCTGCAGGACGCACAAACGCTCACACTGCAGAGGAGCTGTCCCATCCCTCTGCACACCTTCCTACACCCCTGGCCCATTACTTATTCCTTTTCTTCCTCTGACCACAGTTTTACATATGAAGTTGAAATAATATCACATGGTGAGTCACTCTCTTTTCAATTCTCCTTCACGTGTTCTGCTTGTAATCAAGGAGAAGGTCTCAGTTTGAAGGAGATGGCTTTGATGGCTCTCTAATGTTTGCTCAGCTCCTTTAAAAAAAACATGGTAAAAGACACATAACATTTACCATATTAACCATTTTTAAATGTCTAATTTGGCAGCATTAATTACATTCACAATACTGTGCAACCATCACCACCAACCATCCTCAGAACTTTTTCATCTTGCAGAACTGAAACTCTGTACGCATTATGTAATAACTCCCATTCCACCTCCCCAGCCCTGGCAACTGCCCTCCTACTTTCTGTCTCTATGAATTTGACTACCCTCGTACCTGGTGTACATGGAACCATACCGTCATCTCCTGTTTTACACAGAAAGAGATCAGGCCTCCGGCTCATGGCCTGCCTCACATTGTCCTGTCTGTGGTTATCAGCACTTTGATGCTTCCCTTCTCTTTGTGGCTGGTGATGCTTGTTTTCCATTTAGGGTAGGGACAGTAGGTTTCCCTTTTCAAACAAATAGATTTAAGTGGGAAAAAAAGTTCATAGTGAAAGGCTGGAGGTAGAGAGGCTCTGAGACAGAGAAGAGAGGGTGGGAGGGTGGGAGGTGGGGAAGCCCCAGCCTTGATGGTGGAGGCTGCTTGTGCCGAGCCCTCTGTGACCCTGATAGCAGCCCCACGTGGGCTGCGGCAAAAGAATGCGCCCCCTATTCCATGCACCCGGCCTCCTCAGCTTCCCGTCACCATCTGGAAAAGGCTTTCTGTACCTCTCACCTTTGCCCCCTAGCCATTCATCCATCCACTTATTTATTCAGCAAACCTGGCTGTCCAGACTCTGTGCTGGGCTCTGGGGAATGCTCAGGCCTCTAGGCCTGGGTTCCTCCCAGTATACCCCCTGCTCAATGCCTTCTTCTTTCTCCCCTTCTTGTTTATTTAATCCTGACCTCTCTCATCTAAGACCCTGCTATGCAGGCTCTGAGTCATCTCTCAATTCCTAGCAGGGTCTCAAGGTCAGACAATTATGTGGCCAAGGTTGATACCTAAAGGGGTAAAAGACATAGGGTGAAGCTGCCCCACCCAAACAGGTCAGCAGCCCGCCGTTGCCCTGCACAGACGTGGGCCCAACTTTGCCAAATCATCCTGTTGCTCAATGAGTCGGAAACCCTCAGGTGTACAAGAATTCAGCTTCTCCCTAATATTCTGTGAGCCACCAGCATTAGTTTGTGACCTCTATCTGGTCGTGCTAGGAGTGAGTCCTGCTTAGTTAGCATCCACTTGCCCCCAGAGGGTGTGAGGTGCTCTTGGGAGCTTGTGGTAGGCAGAGTCAAGCCAGTCCACCCCAGGCCCACCGGCACTTGGGGGTGCCAAGGCTGCCAGGCTGATTAATAAGTGGATTTCTATGTGACAGATGTCTGCAAGTGATGGAGGAAGGTTGCCATGGAAGTCAGGATTCCTGGGGAATTGAGACCGTGGCCCAGGCCTGGCACTGCCAGAGCCACATGCCAGCCAGCCAGCCAGCCATGCCATCGTGGATTTACACACCTTATAGAGAAGGGCCTGCATGGCTTTAGGGGACCACCAAAGGCTCTACGGTGGGCACAAATGACACCCATAACTCTCCCGTCTGCAAGTTATAAGAAATCCAAGCCCTACTATCTAAATAAACATGAAAATAATTGGCTCCAGCATCTGGAAAGTTCCTAGTAATCTGGTCTTGGGCTTGATTGGATCCAGGAGCTCAACAAATCAGAAAGCTGCCTTCCCCTCACCTCTGGCTCTGCTTCCCCACAACTCCCACCCCCAAAGGACCTCCCTCTAAGGAAGGTCGCACTGAGTGGCAAGATGGCCTCCTAGTTCCAGACCTCTTCCCATCAGCTTAGCAACTCCAGAGGATTTTCATTGGCCCACATTGGGTCACATGTCTACCCCTAAACCAATCACATAGTCAGGAATGCGGTGCTCTGATTGGCCAAGTCCCCCTCCCCCATCAAGTTCAAGAGTGTGGTGCTGCAAGGAAAATGTGAGCAGAAGAGAGATTCCAGGGCTTCCTCTGTCCAAGCCCCTGCTCTGTGTCTTGCAGCTGTGCCTGACTTCAGAAAACCCAAGATGAGGCGATTTAACTGAAAGCTGGGAGTATGGTGGTCAGACACAGAACAAAGCACTCCTGTGTCTTAGCCCAGGCAGAGGGGGTTGCTTGTTGCTGCATGACTGCCCCTCCCCACCCAAACCTGGTCACACACTCCCACTCCTTGAAGTGTCTTCAAATGAGTTGCTGTTCCTGGCCACACTGAGCTTAGGACAGAAATCCATAAATGTCAGCTGCCGTCATTGTTCTATCATGTACTGAGTTTAAAGGGAAATTTTAGTTTTCAATGGAGTTTTTCCTAGAGCCTTCTGTCTAAAGAATTGATTGGACTTGCTTTCCAGTGTAAGAGAGGGTTAGGCCAGGGCTGGGCCACCCATTGGTTTGCCAGTCTCCCCCTCAGAATCCATGGCAGCGTGAGCTTGATCTGAACAGTAACCAAGTCTTGGGGAGCGTGTTTGGGCCCGGGACTCCGGCTGACCTGGCAGGCCTGTGCAGACAGATCCCCAGGGCTGCGGGAGAACAGGAGCCAAGCCTCTGAGGCCTTCCCACACTCAGTTCCCTGGCTCTGGGTCCTGCTTATCCTGCCTGGCTCCCACCACACAGCCCCCACCGGCACCAGTCTGACCCCTCTTCCTCTGTTTTGCCTGTGTGTAGCCTCACAAGACCCCTCACCTTTGGCTCAGCCAGGCAGCACAGTTGTCCAGCTCTGCATGATAGCAAAGCCTGGGCCAGCTCCGCTCTGAGTCACAGCCCACACCTTCCCTGATCAACCCTCTCCAGCACTCCTTAACTTTTGTGAGGTGCCTTTAAGGAGCTGGTAAGAGTCATGCAGCAGCTGCCCAGGAAAGTGCACCTGACATGCCAGCACTGTCAGCAGGCAGTTTCCTGGACCCTGAAGGCTGCCTGGGGGCCCTAGGTTAAGGAATCGTATCTGGGAAGAACTTTCCCCTGGCAACCCCCATGGGATTACTTTTTAATGCTTGTATCCTGGTTCCTTACCCTCCACCATTATCAGGGCCTAAACCACATAAAAAGCTAAGCCAATGCCCCACATTTCTTCATGAATAATAGTAATAATTGTTGATACATACTGAACACTTACTATGTGCTAGATACTACAGCAAAAGCATTATAGGTATTAATACATTTATTCCTCACAGCAGCTCTGGAGGTTAGGATAATTAAAATCACACCCATTTTACAGATGAGGAAATTGAGGCACCAAGAGGTCATGGAAATTCCCCAAAGTCTCATGGCAGAGGTAAGGTGCTGTCCTCCCTACACAGCAGCTGTTTTACCACCTCTAGTGTAATCCACAGTCTCCCTCAAGGCTAAGTCAATGTTTGGACACAGAATGAAATGAACTCAAAGAGCCAAAGGTGAACTGCTCCAGACAAGTGGCCAGCAGTGACTTCTGAAGACTCCAAGTCTTTGCACAGGCTGTTTCCACTGCTGCTGACATATCTTTTCTATTGTTCCTGCCAAACTCGTTCATCTTTCTGACCTAGGTGCTGCTTCCTTCAAGCAGCTTTCTTAGTGTCCAAGAGTAGATTGGATCCTCTTGCCCCCAACTTCATGTGATGTCATAGCCCCCAGAATCTTCCCATCCTAGCCCTTAGCACTCTGTACTGCAGCTGCCAATCTACATGACTGTCTCCCTTCCAGACTGGAAGCTCCCAAGCGGACAGGGATTATTAAAGTCTTTCTTTACTTTGTTTTAAATTATTTTAAAAAATATCTACTTTATTTTTTATTGAAGTATTATATACGCTCAGTAAAGTGCACAAATCACAAATACATAGTTCGTTGAACTTTTATATATGTACACAGCCATGTAACCAGCACTCATATCAAGATATAAAACATGTATACAGTAGTACCCAGAAGCCCTACCCCAGAGGGGTCCGATTGCTGTCACCATAGTTTTTGTCTTTTCTTAAACTTCTGAGAAATGGCATCACACAGGAATACTGTTTTGTATTGGCTTCTTGTGCTTACCTTTATGTCTGTGAGATTCATTCATACTGCTGTATGTTTCAGTGGTTTGTCTTTTTATTGTTGTGTAGTATTCCCTTGAATGAATATAACAAAATTTACTTATCCATTTTACCATTGACGAACATATTGGCTAGGATATAGAACATCAGAAACTCTCATTCTTTGCGGGTAGTATAGATGCTACAACCGCTAAGGAAAACTGTCCTATCATTGTTAAACAACTGTCATTTATTGGGTATGTGCCAGGCTCTGTACTCAGCAATTCATCTGTATTATTTCACTTAATCCTTACAATGACCCTAAGTAGAGAAGTTGCCATACGTGAAATAAGACAATCATGGTATCAACATCACAGGATTATGGTGACTTTTAGTTGAGATAACACTTTGAAGGATTTAGGGCAAAGCTGCTCTTTTGGAAATGTTTGTGATACCTGTTATTGTTGCTACCTAAGGGCACAGGGCTGGGAATTCAGGAGCCTGGGTTCCATGCCTACCTAAGCCAGTCTGACCAAGTCACCTCAGCCGCCTCGACCTCAGAGCCCCTGGAAGGTCAACAGTGCTAGCAGGGACCTCTGAGGATGACACAAGTTATGCCCTCCAGTAAGATCTAGGCTCTAACTTCAAGAAGACAGTCATGCAGGGAGAAGGCCCAAGACTGAGACTGTAAATCAGGAAGGGGCTTGGGAGTGTTTAGAAGCCCTCTGATACACGCTTCTTCTAGACGTGTAGTACAGTAGGTACTTCCAAGTGATGATTGTTCAATATCTGTCTCTCTGCTTAGCCTGTAAACCCCACAAGGGCTTAGTCATCGTGTTTTTCAAGCATTCCTTCACAAGTAAGATTTAAGTGCCTCCCTTCCTCCAGGCACTATGCCAAGGGCTGGGGGATACAGCAGTGAACAAGACGGACAAGGTAGGGAGAGGAGCACCAAACATGGACAGGAGCAAGAGACATATGGTGGCAATGCTGTGAAGGAACCACAGCAGGGCAATGAGGTGGACAGGAACTCCTGGGGAGAGGGCTGCTCTAGAGTAAGTGGTCACTGAAGACCTTGAAGTTCTCAGGACGGATGAGCAGCCAGAGGGGCCAGAGCTGGGGACGACAAACTCCAAGGCCCTGAGATGAGAAGGGACAGAAGGTGGCCAGAGGAGCTGTGAGGGGAGGGGGTTGAAGTAAAGCTCTGAGACGGGGTGAGGGCCAGTCCACGCGGAATGCTGTAGGGCAGGGAGTGTGGATTTGATTTTACGGCCGGCCGATGGAAACACTTTAGCTAGAGAAGGCTGAGTGGAATCCTAGCATCAGAAAGGTCTTCTGATGCTCAGGGAAGAATTTGTGGGCAAGGGGCACACAGGGAAGGTGCTGCACTATTAGCTGAATGAACGCACGCACGCATGGACAGATGGGTGGACGCGTGTCCGGAAACAGCAGCTGTTCCACAGGGGGCCCCAGATCTGGCGGCTTGAGGCCCTAGTTCTAGGCTCTGCGACCAGGCGCTGTGACCTTGGGAACATCCCCGCCCCGACACGCAGGGCCCGGAACCCTGCGTCTCGGGGGCGGGGAGGGCGGGGAGGACGTGCACGAAGCGACACCGCGCGCGCGCCGCAGGCCGACGGACGCCGGGTCTTCTGGCCCGACCCCCGCCGGGGCCCGAACCCCGGCCGCCTGCCGTGTTTACATTCCACCCGCGCAGGCCACGCGGCTTTTTGCCGCTCCAGCGCCGCTCGGCTCCGCCCCCGGAGGCCCGCGGCCCGCCCCTCCGCCGCGCTCGCGCCAGGCCGCCCCCGCGGCCCGCCCTGCGCGGCCCCGCCCCCCGCGCGCCGGCCGGCCCCCGCGTCCGGCCCCGCGCTGGCTCCGCAGCTCGGGCGGCGCAGGCCCCGCCGGGCCCCCGGGCCCCGCCCCTCCGGTGCGCAGGCCCTGTCACTTAGCCCCGCCCCGCGCTGGCCCCGCCCCCGGCGGTCCCGGGTGCCTGGGCGGGCCTGCGCTGTGTGGGGCGGTCCTGAGGGCGGTGGCTGGGCGGGCCCGAGCCCGCGAGCGGCCGCTGAGGGGCTCCGAGCCGGCCGGGGCGGGGCGGAGGGTGGCGGGAGGGCGCGAGGGCGGGCCGGGGGCCGGTTCCGCGCGCAGGGATTTTTAAATGTCCCGCTCTCAGCCGGGCGCAGGAGCAGCCGGCTCGGCCGCCAGCGCGGTGTAGGGGGCAGGCGCGGATCCCGCCACCGCCGCGCGCTCGGCCCGCCGCCGCCTCCTCCCGCCTCCCGGCTTCCCGCTCGCCCGTGCCTCCTGCCTCCGGCCTCGGCTCGTGCCGCCTGCCTGCCTGCCGCGGAGACGGCTTCGGGTAGGTACCTCACCGCGGGCTGCCGGACGGCGCGGCAGGCGAGGGCTCCTGGAGCGCCCGGGTCGGGTCGGGCCGGGCCGGGGTGGGGGTGGGGCGAGGCCGGGTCGCCGGGTCCCCGGAGGCGTCAGCGCGGGGTGCCTCTGTAGGGCGACTCGGAGACGGGCTACAGGGAGGTGTTGAAGGGAAGACTGAGGCAGCTGGGGCCCCGAGGGAGGCGATGGGCCGGGGAGGGTTTCGGGGGGCGTCGAGGCCCCCCCCCACCCCGGGTTCCGACCCGGCATCGCGGGCCGCTGGCGGCGCCGTGGGTGACAGGCCACCCCGGGCCCATCGGCCATTTTCCCGACCGGCCCGGGAGGCTCCCGCCGCCGCCGCCGCCCGCGCGGGAGGGGGAGGGGTGCCCCGGACGGGCAGGCGGGCCCTAGTCCCCTCAGCCTGCCGTCCTCACCCCACTGCCGCTTCGTGCCCCCAGGCCTGAGATCCGATCCTGAGCCCAGCGCCATGCCGAGGGAAAAGGAGAGGTGAGTGGCCTGGCCGCTGCGGGGAAGGGGAAGGTGTGCCCTGGTGGGGGAGGGGTGGGCCGAGATTGGGGGAGAACTCTTACCTCTGTGCCATCCTGGCTTTTCAGGGATGCGAAGGAACCCGGCACTATGAAAGAGGAAAGCGGCACCGATGTCTCTGTTCGCTCCAGGAAAAGGAAGGCAAATGTGGACGTTGTGAGTACAAAGGAGACAGGTGGGGGAGGATTCCCCCTCACCCCCCATCTGACCTGGGTACCAGACTGGGTTGTGACCACATATTTATTGATAGGGGATCAGGGGGCGGTGCGTTTGGCAGAAATGGTGCTCATAACCTTACCAACTTTCTTTTTCTTCTCTCTCTGTGTTTTTGTCTGTGGGCTGTTTGGTGTGTTTCCTTGGGGTGTGGGGGTTGTTTTATGTTAGTTTTTGCAGGATCCAGATGAAGAAATTGCCAAAATTGACAAGACTGTGAGAAGCCAGTGTGGCAGTCAGGTAGGTACATTTTCTGATTGGGTCTAACTTGAGGGTCTCCTTTTTGGGGGTCAAATTGAGTCTCATACTTCCTTGCCTCCTGCTGAAGGCTTTTTCTCTAACTGTGGCCACAGTCCATATGACTGAGCACTGTGCCTGTCAGTGGGCACTGACCTCTGCCAGCCTTGGGATTCCAGGAAGGTCTGTGTTCCTGACTGACATCCCTGAGATTACAAATATGCGATGATGTCTGGAAGAACCTCACATAACTCAGTCCTCTCCTTTTGCCCTTGAGGAAACTGAGACTCAGTTAGAGGGAGAAAGTAACCCAGAGTCCTGTGCAAGCCAGGGGCGGAGTCTGTCCTACAGCCTCTCTGTAGGCTGGTGAACTGCGGGGAAGGCTCCTGACACAGAGCTCTTTGGGTAACTGTGATGATGGGGGTTTGTGTGTGCTCATAAGCAACTTCTCCCTCATCCACACTTGTGGTTTTTCGTCATGGTGCTTAAGGACTTCCCTTCCCTGCTCCCACCCCCTTTAGGTCATGTTTCAAACTTTTTGCCCGTTTCTGAAAGTTCTTATAGCTCATCCAGCAATTACCTGCAGTGATCACTGCCGCCTGGAGCCTGATCTGGCCTACACCAGAGTATTAGTAGGACTTTTTGTGTATGATATGTGCATCTCAACACATTTGTTGAATTGACTAGTCCATTTCTCTTGCGCCTCCTTCGTGGAGTTCCTGCCATATTTCTTGTATGTTCATGGTATTATCATAATATCAGAAGTTCCTAGCAGAAAAAGCTTGTATTATCTCTCTGCCTCCAGAAATGGCTGGAGAATGTAGTTATGGCTCTAGTAGGGGAAGCAGTCTATCTCCAAACTTGCTGATTAAGCTTTCTGACTCTATAACAGATAAAAGCTGAGCAGGAATAGTATTTGAGCTGAGGGTAGTGGTCCTGATTAGGTTAGCAGTGGCAGCACATCACTTTGTAGGGCAGTGAGCAACAGCTATAGCAGCTGGGTCTGGAAGAGTCAGGGGCTTCAGAGCTGAGGGCCACATTGTAAAGCAGTTGTTACTGCACATAAGACCGTAGTAATTAGCATTTCTGGGGAGGTTCCACTGAATATTGAACAATGACTTGATGATTTCCTTGCTGTATTAGAAGAAGAAATACTTCACTTTAGGAAAGGAAATAAGAGTGCATTCCAAGTTCTTTCCTTTTTATTTTTCCTTTTTCCTCCCTGTAAAGACTAAGCTAGTTAATTTTTGTGGATCTCTACTAAAATGGATCTCTACTTTATGAAATTCAGGATTGGTTATTTTCTCAGCTGTGTGTTGAATTGAAATTTTTAACTGGAGATGAAGCAAAGCTGTCCCTGTTGACTTCTTGGAGTTTTAGAACAGTTTCTGTTCTCAGAGATAACCTGAGCGGGGCCAAGGGTTCCTAAGACAGGGCTTTGGCCCTATCCCTGGACTGCGGAGAGTTGATAGATGTGATACATGAATAGCCATATTATTTCCCACTAGAAGGCATTTTCATGGTTGTTCAGAGATTAATGACAACAGGTTTCTACACATTTTATAAAGTAGATAGCTTGAAAATTACGCTTCATTTATGGAGCAATCAATATCTTATGTTATTTCTCTATGTAAATTCATGAAGCTAGAATTTTGGGGTAACAACCTTTTTGCCAATTAATTATACAGAATTTTTCTCTGGAGTTATCATAATTCAACAGCCCTGAGCTACTTTTAGCCTTCATGCTCGACTCCATGAAACTGCTTCATCAAGACCACATGGAACCTTTGATTCTTACCTTAGGTTTTTCCTCAATGAAGATAATACTCTTTTATCTAAAGTCTATTTAACATATCCATTTTGTTGTTCAATTTTGGGCATGAGACCCAACTACTTTATTGAAGTGGAGTCCTGGAATTTCTATTAGTTACTTCTCAGAACATAATTTTGTACAAGGTAGTTTTATTCTTAGTTAAAAGTGGCATAAAGAGTCAGGGGAATAACAATAATCAAATTTGGTCCCTTGATATTATCCCGTTCCTTCCTAAAGGCAGACTGATCTTGCTTTCTTTGAGGCATGGTATACATTCAAGTTAAAGGATATAGACTTCATTATTCTGCTTTGTACACTGGTTCCTAAAAAGGCCAACTTTGGGGACCATTTGTCTGCTTGTGGTTCACCCAATTTTTCTGTGAACTACAGGTTGGGAGCTGTTACCATTTTATCTCCAAAAGCCTGCTCTCAGTTATTTCAGCCATCTGGCTGTAAAGGGTGACACCCTTCTTCTGCTTTCAAAACTAGAATTCATTCTTGAGTTTAGAGCAACTTAAAGCAGTTGTAATGTGACCCTTTTTGAGTCAAGGAAATGCTACCAGCACATAATACTACAAGTGGAAGAGGATGTTGCCCTTTTCCAACAGCTGTTGGCAAGAGCTGTCATGGTTAATTTGCATGCCCAATTCTTTGCACATTGGATGGAGAAGAGCTTTATCCTACTTTGCTCTTCTCAGTACCCTGCAAGTGCTCTAGCTTCCTCTGAAAGTGGCCGGTGTGCTGTGACAGCCACCCTGTCCTGTATCTTCCAGGCAGCACTTAGAGCCCAAGTTTCCATGTTCATTTATAGTCCTCTCAGTTGTCTCTTTTCTAGTCAACATTAATGATCTCTCTGCTTTAAAAAAAAAAAATACCAGAGTCTCAGACTTCACAGAGCTTCCATGCTGGCAGGATTGTTAACATGCCATGTCTTCAATAAAATCACTATTTTATAATTTTAAAAGTCAGTCATAGTCTTTTAGAGTAAGATGATAAACAGAGTAGCTTTAAAAGGAAAATTTTTAAATGGCAAAATGACATTATTTGCCAAATATTAAAAATTGAATTAAATTAAGTATCTGGAATCTTTAAAAGAAGCAGTGTTTGGGTTTTTAATGATGGTTTATTCAGTTAGCATTTATCACTCTGCAAGCCTTTGGGGGCGGGTTTCAAAGCTCTTTAGGAATATCTAGGCTTTATCTCTACAGACTTCTTAGTATATCCTGTGACTATTGCTTGATTTGGTTTTAACTAGGCACATACTCCTTTTGTTTCATTTTGAGTTAAGGGAAACGAAAGGTCCCCATTACGTGATTATTTTGGGTTGACCTGCAACCAGAGGAAGATGTCACATTTGGTGGGTTTTGTTTTAAAATGGGGAGACTTTAAATATAGATGGCAATCAGTTTACATTTTGATTTTTTTTGCTTATGATTGTGGAATGTTTATGTAAATGCTTTCAATGGAAATTCTGTTTCATTTTTAAGACATTTTATTAGGTTGGTTGTACTTGTTTAAAAAACTGAATCTTTGAATCGTGACCAGATAATCTCACAACACACTTTGGGAGCCATGCTCAGTATGTTACTGAGCTGCAAATGGATTTTATTCTTTTTTTTTTTTGGTTATGTAAGAGTTGTTTGCATTTTGTCTTATCCTTCCTGCGTCTGTTTTGCTGCTCAAGCACCTCATAGAAGGAGGATGATGTGGAGGATAAAATGCTACTGACTGTAGTTTTCTTAGGTATTTATTGCATAGACTCCTAAGCTAATGACAAAAATGAAATGAAAGCTTGAAGTCATTACTGTGTCTTCCGTGCTGTCTCCATCTTAATTTAAGCCAGAATATTGATTTAGGCCTGGAGATTACTCTCCAGTGTGAAGACATTTTCTGTTTTACTGGCTGTTCAACAAATCAATGAATGTAAAAACAGCTGGTTTACGTCAAACATTTTTTAACGTGTTTTTCTTTACAGCCTTGGGACAGTAATACAGTCTGTGAAAACCCTTGCTCCTTGATTCCCACACCTGACAAAGAAGAGGATGAGCTCGTATACCCAAATTCTGCATATAAGCCTCGGAGTTGCACGCCATCCAGAGCCTCGCCACTGCCTGTACTGAAGTAAGCTGACTGCTGAGTGCCTTCTGAATCTCTTACTCACTGTGTGCACTCTCACCTCATTAGTATGGATGCATACTGACACCTGTCTTTTGTGTTTCGCTTGGTTTTATTTTTTGTAGCTGGGCAAATAGAGAGGAAGTGTGGAAAATCATGTTAAACAAGGAAAAGACGTACTTGAGGGATAAGCACTTTATGCAGCGGCACCCTCTTCTGCAGCCTAAAATGCGAGCGATTCTTCTGGATTGGTTAATGGAGGTGAGCTTGAGCCTTCCTGTTAGCTAGACACATTGACCATTTCTAGATTCTTCTGTGGTGTTATAATCTTTTCATGTGTTTGATTCCATGACACGTTTTGTCTCTGAAGTGTAGTATATATGCTACTGTGGTCTAACTTTTTTGCTTATGTACTTCCTTAAAAATTTTCTGAAGTCTCTTTACCCCTTAGATATTTTTAAGTTGGCATCTAATTTTTTTTCTCAAAGTTTAAATAGTTGCAAAGGTTGTATTTTCCAATTAATTATAAGTATTGATATTTGATCTTTGTTAATTAAATTGCTTTTGAGTGTATAACAGTGGAATGTGGACAAACATTTGATAGCCACTACCAAATATTTTTAAAATGTGTGAACAAATTTATCTTTAACAGTCAAAAATTTTACATTGTTTCTTTTTAACTCCTTGGGATCCATTTCTCTTTCCCCAAAGAATTGTATCCTAACAAAATATATTGTTTAAATCTTTTATTGATCACAGTTATACTTCTGTACAGTTGATCAAAATAACAACTATTACAAATGGTGATAAATAATTGTTAAACATAAAAAGTAATATTGTATAGGTAGTGCACCTCTTTCTGGAGGAAGTGTGGGTGACTCCGTAGTGCTCAATTAAGTGACACTTCCTGGGCACCTCTGTAAGCCTTGGGTAGGTGAGAAGTGGGTTATCTTCTGTGATGTGGAAGGACATCTCAGGCAGATCTGTTTTATGAAAGTATATGTGGAGGTTGAGTATCTAAATATTCCCTAAAAACAAACTGTGCCGTGTACCCTTTAGAAAGTCTGTATTGGCAGGGGTATGTGTACCACTTGTGCTTATCCTGGAGTCAAATCCCCTGCTGCCACTTAACGTCTGTGTACCTCAGTCAGGCAAGTCACTTAACTTTGAGTCTTGGTTTTCTCATCTGTAATGTTTTCTAGCAATATTTTCCTTGCAGAGTTTGTGTGGATTAGAAATAGTATATATGAAGTAGCGCTTACATAGTAAGCAGGAAAAGATAGCTGTCTTTATCATTCTTAATTTGCTTTTCTTTATTGGTCCTGATACTTTAAAGAAATGATTTTCCCTGGAAGTCGATCAAAAAAGTCATGTAATACTATTGAAAGGATAGAAAAGAATGGTAACCTTTATGTCTACAGTGGGACAAAACTGGAGTCCACAGTTCATAGGCAGGCTCGTCTGCAGCGATGTTGTTTCCCAGCCCCTAGTCCAGCCAAGAAGCCTGTACATGAGAAAGGCAGTGCTTAATTACTCTGTGTGCCCGATGGTGAGCTGGGTAAAATAGTTCTGAAAGTTTGTTCCTTAGAGAACAAAAGCTCTAGTTTCACTTCTGATCCGACTGCAGTTGTGTTACCTTATAAAAACTGACTCTATGGCTCCACCTGGACTTTAGAAACATTCTTTGGAGATTGATGGAGTTTTCTGCTAATGTATTGTTTCTTGTTTGTTGTTTCCTTTGGTGCCTTCTCTACTTATTAACCCCATGAAGTGTACTTACGTGGGATAAACTGTTTAGGAACAGCAGTTTTAAATGCATAATCAAGACATTTGATGATACTAATGAATTGAGGCCTGATATTTCCTTGGTCCTTTTCAACTCCATTATACGCTATTTCACCATATTTTACAGCAGTCCTGTGAGGCAGGCAAAGAAGGTATTGTCCTAAATTTATAGTCTGAGATAATCTGAGATAAATGGGTTTGTGTATAGGGGAGCCTACGCTAGAATTTAGGTCTCTGAGTCTTTTGTTTGATGTTTTTAAAAATGCTTTTGCCTCTTGTGATGAACAGATTAACAGTGTTTTAGTGTTTAGTGTTGTAGTCTTTAAATAAATGTATGTCCCAGCTTTCAAACTTTCATACTGATAGTGCCCATTGTGAAGAAATATGGTAGTTCTTTCCTCATGTCCTGATGAAACTTATAAAGGGAGACATTTCTTTGAGAAAATTCCATTTTTCCTTGAAATGCTGCTTTTACCAGGCTATGAACATACCTTCTTTCTGCAGCCTATGAGGATTTGCTCTTATATTATAGATCACAGAACACTTACTCCTTACACCTGAGTTCCAGTTTTGCATTGTGCATGTGCTTAGGGGCAAGGAAGGTAACCACTCTTTCAGAGGAGCCAGCTTCTCTCCCTTGATTTGATTATATTATCCTTTACCAAACTCATGGCAAGTTTGTTGTCTTTCTTTTTTTCTCACGTAACTGTTCTAAAACTTACTGTTTTTTCAGGTGTGTGAAGTCTATAAACTTCACAGAGAGACATTTTACTTGGCACAGGATTTCTTTGATCGATATATGGCAACACAACAAAATGTTGTAAAAACGCTTTTACAGCTTATTGGGATTTCATCTTTATTTATTGCTGCCAAACTTGAGGTAAATAATTCTCATATTTGTTATGTAGTGCATGCTCTTCTTGAGCTCCACTGAGATTAGGGGAAGGGGTCAACTATTTGTCTAAATTTTTCTCATTTGAGGCCTTCTAAATTTTAGCCACACATAAAAAAAGGCTAGAAATTAACCAAGAAGAGAAAAATATGAGTATATAAAATGCTTAGGTTAATGTAATTCTTTTAATCAAAAAAATTGAACT
The DNA here is from genome assembly GCF_030028045.1 of Hippopotamus amphibius kiboko. Taxonomy (NCBI): domain Eukaryota; kingdom Metazoa; phylum Chordata; class Mammalia; order Artiodactyla; family Hippopotamidae; genus Hippopotamus; species Hippopotamus amphibius. The sequence goes on from NC_080201.1 coordinate 42,340,802, forward strand.
TTGACCTAAGAGAATTAAAATTTTGGTGTGATTAGAAATGTGGATGGGCCTAACTTTCAAACATGTTGCTAAAGGTATTGAAAAGGTGAAAATTTCAAAACAAAGCTCCCCATTGAGTAAAAGTTTGATTGATTGATTGATTGATTGATTGATGAGGGGTGAGTGTTTCATTTCTTTCACAACTAATGCATTTTGAACCACTGAAGTGGCTCTTGTATTTATGTACCCTCTCTTTCTTTCTGTGTTAGCATACTAAAAAGAATAATTTGGGAGGTACATTATAAGTTAAAACTATCAGAGATGGACTTTTTGCTAGTAGTATCTTCCTTTTATTTCCTTTTAGGAAATCTATCCTCCAAAGTTGCACCAGTTTGCTTATGTTACAGATGGGGCTTGTTCAGGAGATGAAATTCTAACCATGGAATTAATCATTATGAAGGTAGGTTACAAGTTAATTTTTCAGTCCTTTTCAAAAATACATACATAATATCTTTTCTGCATTCAGCATGAGTACATCTGGCTAGGTGATCTCCAGCTGGACACATTGTGGCATAGGAAATGGCTGCATTTTGAACTGCGTTAGAGAACCAAAAGGAGTAGAAATGTTTTTTTCTTTTTTCAACTATTGGTCTCCTCTCTCTGTTTTCCCTTAGGCTCTTAAGTGGCATTTAAGTCCCCTGACCATTGTATCCTGGCTGAATGTATACATGCAGGTTGCATATCTAAATGATTTTTATGAAGTGCTCCTGCCACAGTATCCTCAGCAAATCTTCATACAGATTGCAGAGGTAAGTGGCTTTATTTCCTCTGTGGGGCAACCTACCCCACCACTAGACTGAGTAACTCTGAAGGGATATGTGTTGGCCATGACCCTCAGTGTTCTTTTCCCCTCCGTAGCTTTTAGATCTCTGTGTCCTGGATGCTGGCTGCTTAGAATTTTCTTATGGTGTACTTGCTGCTTCTGCTTTGTATCATTTCTCTTCATCTGAATTGATGCAAAAGGTTTCAGGTATGTTGGCTTTTCAGTCCATTCACAAGGTATGTTAAACCAGTTGGCCTCAGATTGAGCCTAATGTATTTTTTTCTTTTTTTTCGTTTATTTATTTGGCTGCGCTGGGTCATAGTTGCGGCATGTGGGATCTAGTTCCCTGCCAGGGATGGAACCTGGGCCCCCTGCATTGGGAGTGTAGAGTCTTAGCCGCTGGACCACTAGGGAAGACCCTTATATGTATTTTCATTTCAGGGTATCAGTGGTGTGATATAGAGAAGTGTGTCAAGTGGATGGTTCCATTTGCCATGGTTATAAGGGAGACAGGAAGTTCAAAACTTAAGCACTTCAGGGGAGTCCCTGCTGAAGATGCACACAACATCCAGACGCATATAAACAGCTTGGATTTGCTGGTCAGTACTGTTCCTTGCTTCCCAGACAAATTCTTAAAACTGCCTGAGTGGCCTCTTGACTTTCCTTCACGCAGCCTCCAGATATCCTAAAAAGACTCCAATTCTTTTAATTCCTTGGAAAAGAAAAATTGTGGTCACCAGATCCTGTCTCTAAGTAGCATGTAGACCAGAGACTTTTAGATTGATCTTTGCTATTTTTCCCTTCACTCACCTCCATAAAAAAAGGACAAAGTAAGTGAAGCCCAAAGAATACATTCTTCCATTTTAACATTTCTGGCTTTTATTCTTACCAACAGGACAAAGCCCAAGCAAAGAAAGCCATATTGTCTGAAGAAAACAGGATTTCTCCTCTCCCCACCGGTGTCCTCACACCCCCACAGAGCAGTAAGAAGCAGAGCAGTTGGCAGGGAACAGCATGACCACACCAGCATCCTCACCAAAGACAGCTGTGCAGAAGGGCCTGCTCCAAGTTCTCTCCTGTCTACCGCAGCAGAGGCGTGCATTAGCTTTTACAGATATTTAAATGGAAGAGCATGTCTCTTCCGCAACAGAAGGTTTCTGTGGATGGCATTGGACAGGGAGAAGTGTTTTTTATTGAGTGCTCAGATTTTTTTAATAAGTGGGTCAAGTACACCAGCCACCTCCAGAACACCAATGAGTGCTCCAGATGCTGCTAAGGAGGGTGATACTTGACTTGATTAACTATTCACACAGATAACAAAGGCTTGACGTTGAGGAGTGCCATGTTGCCATTGGTCTCCCCCTGGCTGTTCTGGGTTGAGTAGTAAGTGGAACAGGTGGTCGTGAGCCTTAGGATGTGCGGCCCACAACCAGCTGTGCTGGGGGCCTCCTCTTTCCATACTATCAGTTGACAGTGTACAATGCCTTTTATGAACTATTGTTTTCTAAGTGCTGCTATGTTTATCCATTTTTTAATAAAGATAAAACACTGTCTTTGAGACAGCTGGTTTTATGAGCTATGTCTGGTGATTAAGTTAGGAGTCAGCTTCGAAAGTGGCTATATCAGGTTCTCTTTTTTAACTTCATGGTTCTCGATGCTCAAGCCTTTCAAGCAAATACATTAAAAGAAAACTTTTGAAGTGAGGTTCAGGTGCAGCCTCACAGGTCTCCCAAGGGCCCCTGAGCTGGAATGAAGCTCTGATTGGCATCTTCCAGCAATGCCTTGTGCAGTGGTGGCTCTGCGGGGCACACTGGCTGGCTGTCACATCTGCATCTAAGAGGATTCTTAGGTATGATTCCTTCCCAAGCACGGGACAAAGGTCATAAAGTATCTGTAATTAGTGTTATTTAATACTCTTTTCATCCTTACCGAAACCTTAACCTAAAGAATTTTTTTTTGTTTGGAGAACTTGTTAACATAGTAGCCTAAAACTATACCTTGAAGAAGAAAATGCAAAGTAAAATTATATGTAGCTCAAGGCTGTGATGTTCATATACAGCCCCTGACCATTGATGGAATCACCAAGTGCCTTGCTAACAGGAGGTCACTGTCCACTTTAAGGCCCAATGCATACAGTTCACATCACATTTTGTGGGATGTTCTCAAAGTGGTGGCTTTCTCCAGTCTTGTGTTTCATATTCTCACAATGCTTTGGTGTATGTATGGGTTCATTAAGGGAGGGTGAATGAGTAAATAAATATTTATTTCAATTTGGCATTTTATTATTTTGCAAGAATCTTTCTGAAGTAGAAAGAAAGACAGCCACTTTTAATCTGCCATATTTATATGAAATTTGAGAGGGATCCTACTTTCTCACATTGCGATGTTATAGTTCTGGCCGTTTTAATACAGTTTTCTCAATAAATGCATTATAAATCTACATGTAATGGTATTTAGTCAAATGATACTCCTAGCTAATTGTTTCTTCATCTCAGAGATGCTCTTGCCTTAAAAGTAGTGAATTTCTAATGGTGATCATTTGTGACTTGAAAAATCCTAAAAGTGGTTAATGTACATTTGACATTTTCTGTGCAAAAATTTGGCACTGAAAACATTTCTATTTTCAAAGTTTTATACATAAGTTTAAGAGCTTGGTAAATGTGAGGAAACACTGGTTTGAAAGCATGTCTGAGGTAAATACTTCATGGACCGTTTGGCAAGCCGTTGCACTGCAGAGAGTTATGTACTGAGTATGCTGAGATGAGACTGCCTTGCATTTAAATTAACAGAGTGCAGCATTTCTGGAGATCCAGTATTTTTTTAAATGACAGTGTTGCCACAAGCAGCTCTTAATAATCTGTGCTAATAAAGGATAACTCCCAGATGGGTAAATGAAATCGATAGTAGCCAATATTTTCTGTGGCTCTGCCAGAAACCTAGAAGCCACTAGAAAGTAAAATCAAGTCCCCCCCCCCCCCCCCCCCCCCTTAAAGGAGCTTCTTCCATTTGCTAGTAGTCAGTATAAACTTTAGCCCCTCACTGGCTGGCTCTATACCCATTTGCCAGATCACGTTTGTTCTGCAATTCATCTGAAACCAGCTGAGGTGAGGTGATACCAAACAGGTAGCAGGGGTGGAAGTGGCAGCTCTAGTCACCCCTGGTGAACAAATGCTCTGAGGCAGAGATGTGTCAGCAGAAAGGACCCAGAGAAGGGAGGGGTTGTGGGCCCTTGGTCTAACTCAGCTTGTGTTGAAGCTGGAGAAACGGTAATTGGCTAACCAACCATGAAGCCTGATTGGATTGTGGCAGAGTGTACCACATCCTCATGTTGCACCCCATCTCACAGGATTCACACACCAGCCCTCATCAGAGCTGCTGTAGGGTCTCTGTCCCTGGTGCCCAAGAAAGAAAACAATGGTCTTCAGGTGGTGGGCGTTAATGGTTTTCCAAGGCCATCACCCCTGGACAGCTCGTTTCATGGAGGTTATTTCATACCAGTGGGTGAATAAATGATGCTGAGGTTCATGTTCCTAAGGCCGGTAAGCAAAGCTGTGGGATCCTTTAAGATTTGGAGCTTAGGGTGAGGATACACTTCTATTCTCCAACTCAGACACAAAAGAGATTGGAGTTTATTTGGGCAAAATTAGGCTCTACCTCAGAGCAGGGATGGAAAGAGAAATCAAATCTGATAATGTCTAGTCATATTTACCCAACCGTGCATTTTCCTACCACATGTTCAGCATTTTGAAATTCAAATCACATTTATACCTTGGACATTGTTAGAAGACTATTTTTATCCCTGCTGTAATCATCTAATTTGCTGATTACAGGTCTCAAATTGCCACAGAGAACTCAATTTTTGAAAGAATTGTCCTGTTTGATCAAATATGTTATTCAAGCAATGCAGTCATTTGTTCCACAAGGTTACCTGCCAGGCAGAGCTAACCAGGAGTAATAGCATTAGAAGCCTATACTTAAAATCAAGCATTAGCTAATCTGCCTGTGACAATAGAGTCTTAAATATAATTTGTGGCAGATACTTTAGTTCCTGCACTGACAGACAATTGCATTTTGTATTCAATGAGCATAGATTTTTTCCTACCTCATCCCAATTCCAAATTTAACTCCAGAAGACTCTAACATGCTCAGTTTCACAGGCTAACAGGTACTATTTCCCAGGAGCCTCAGACAGGAGGGCAATGCTATCCTTTATTCAATAAACACTCCCTCTGCCCCCCTTTTAAATCATTTTAAAATCAATGCCAATTCCATAAATTATGTAGCATCTGACTGTGCAGGGAGGTTCACGTCTGGTGCTGGCTTCCCTGGCACGATGCATGAGCTGGCCTCCCTCCGGGAGCCCCTGCTGTGTGCTGTGTGCACCAGCCCTGGAGACAAAAGCATGTAGGGTACAGTCCGAGAGCTCAAGAGAGCCTGGAAGATGGAACAGCTGGAATCTGGAGGGCAGCAGTATGAAAGGCGAGCATGGAGTGGGAGCCGTACTTGTGCTTGAGAGGGAGGCTGTTGAGTCTTCCCCAGCAGGCCTGGAAAAGTGGAGTGGAAGGAGGGAGGCGAGGCAGAAGAGGTGACAGAGACTACATCACAAAGGGCTTTGGCACGTCAAGCTCAAGACAGGCCTGATATCCCTTGCTTCAGAGCTGTCAGCAGAGGAGTGTGAGAGGAGGAGAGTGAGGGCTCAAAGCGACATGTGGACACAGAGGTCGAGAAAACAAGCCCAGAGTCATGCTTCTGTGCCACAGAAAAGTGACTGTGCAGGCCACCAGGGGCGTGAAGGAAGGCGATGGGGCACCAATGAAAGTAACTTCCAAGTGGCCCTGTCTGCATCACTCCCAGGCCACAGTGACCTCAGTCCCTGCACCTTTGCATCCTCAGCCAGCGGGAACCTCACCTCCTGCAGGAGATGGACCCTGTCTGGGGCCCACACTGATGTCATTTCTTCGTTGGGCTCTGGAGGCAGGTACCTGGAGCTGGGACTTGGCCCTGCCACTTCACAACGTGATTTTGGGCACCATGCTTAGCTTCTCCAAGCCTAGCAATTCTCAGCTGTGAAATGGGGATGATAACAGTATTTGCCCCATAAAGTTAAGAGGGAGATTAAATGGGAGAATGCATAAAAAACGCTTAGCATAGTACCTAGCACATTAAAAAGAAACAATAAAAGATGGTTGCCGTCACTATTATTGCCACTGCTGCTGGTGATACTAAGGTCGTCTGTCAGACTGAGGCCCTAGCAGGGAGTATCCCTGCAATGGGGACTCCAAGAACATGTGGCACTTGCTCTGAGGTGCCCTTCGCCTCCCTAGGCTCCTCCCCTTCACTCTCCCCAGGCTTCAGCTCTGTTCCGCCTCTTCGGGCTCCTCCAGCGGGGCTTCTGTCCCCACACACCATGTGGCAAAGCTAAAGGCCATGTGGCATCCTCCAGCCTTCATCTCACGGGGCCTCTTTGCCACACTTCGCACTGCTGATCCTGCCTTCTCTCAAGAAACCTTTTGCCCTCTCTTGACTTCTTGATGGTCCCCGGTAACCCTCCCTAATCCCATAGTTTTTCTTTCCTCCTCAGATGAAACCACCACTCTGAGGTGGATACGGATGATTTCCACACATATGTTTAGAATTTTATCATTTATATCTGGATTCACAAGCAATAGATTTACAGAAAACACCGCTTTGGGTGTTTTTAAAATTCACGTAAATGGAATCAAGCTTCACACATCATAATACCATTTGCTATTTTTTTTCAACACTATTTGCAAGATTTATCCATGTTGATACATGCAGGGTTGGGGTTATTCATTTTAACCGTGATAAAGTTTTCTCTTGAGCAAATATACCACAATGTATACATTCCCTCCCATGCTGGTCCACATGTAGGTTTCCAATTTTTTCACCATCACAGACAATGCTGCAGTCAACACCTTGTGTCACATGTATCACGTGTGTTAATTCCTTAGGGCACATTCCTAGATGTGGAATTGCCATGTCAAAGGGCATGTGCTTTTGCAACTTTGCTAGATGTGGTCAGTCACTTCCCCAAATTATGCCAACTTATCCTCCCAGGCAGGGAGTGTGAGAGTTCCTGCCTTCCCGCATCTGCTTCAGCACTTGGTAATGCCATCTTTTTTTCCCAATAAAATTTCTCTTATTTGACTTTATTGGTTTTTCTATGATTACAAAAATGGAGCATGTTTGTTATAATAAATTCGAAGACTACGAACACGTACAACATAGGAAGTGAAAATCCCCCAGAGATGCCATTCTGTTTTGGTGTTAAAATAGTGTACATTGCTCAGAATGTTTTCTGCTCATACACTAACATATAAATAAATGAAAATATTTGCTGTTTTTCTGCCAGGTTGTCTCATTCAATTGTATCATCTCTAAGCAGTTTAAAAGGTGTATGCACATACAAACCTGCTCCTTTTTTGTTTTTACTTTTCAGTTGTGGCCTGCCAATGGATTTCACTGCTTAGCACGTAATTTCAGGGCCTGGCACGTTGAATATTTTCTCCATGTGTTGATGGATCGATTCCTACATGTATAACCACTTTCATTGTTTCTTCTTTTCCATGCCCAGAAGAACATAGGCTACCTTCTACTTGCAAAAGACCAACAGTGAGATTGAAAAGCAAGACATTAACAGGAAAGAGCCTCTGTTATAGTCCTTTTCTGAGCAAAGGAGCCACACAGTTCCCAGGAGGGCTGCAAGGGTGGGATGACATACAAGCATGCGCCAGGCTCCAATGCATCATCAGACAGAGCCAGACAGACCATCCATTCCCCAGGACCGTGATGAAGTGGCCTAGCAGTGCCTTCCTAAATAGAAAAAAAAAAAAAAATCAGAAGTTAATATATTCCAGCAGTCACAGCCTGAGTCATCCAGAAAGTTCTCCACATCTCTCTTGCTCAGCACCTAACAGAGTTATCTCTTGTTAGAGACAAGCAGTGAACCTTCAATCTGTGTGAGGTAATGACTTGGTCTGAAGTGATTCCCCTGGAATTCCGTGCCCTCCACCCCTCCCCGAGGCAGTGGGGGTCCCTGCAGCAGACAGGATGGAAGTAGAGGCTGCACCTCAGGCTGTAGGTCTTGTGCTGGCGTAGGGGCTTTGTTGTGTTTGGGCTGCAAATGGGGTTTTAAAACATTTGAGCCAATGTCTAAAACTTGGGAGAACTCACATACAGATATGGCTGTCCAGCTCTGGGCACCGTGGTCAGTCTGCAAAGAACCGGAGTCCTGACTGCTCCATGCCACCTCTCAGGGCCCGCTGCTGTGGATCTTCACTTAGGTGATCTGTGACTCTGTCAAAAGTGAGAAGACAGTACACATCAAGACAGTGGAATGTCTCAAGAAAAGTGGCAGAGAAAGCTCATTTCTCTCTGGAAGCACAGAATATCTGAACATATTTAATATTCAGGACCAAGTGTCTTGGTGTCCAAAGGCATGTTCTTTACCTGCCTGGCTCCCACAGGCAGTTGAGTTTCAGACTCCTGGATTTATAGGAGAGTCTCGGCTGGCTCTCACCCCAAGGCCTGTGGGACTTGCCTGCCCCGGGCCTCCGGTTCCTCACCCACCCAGCAGGCAGCGCGGCTGCAGAACGTGCCTCTCAGGGGTTGAGTTGCTTTCTGTTTCTCTTCAGACTCGAGTCTTCCAGGTGGTGATAAGAGATGAATTTGGGGTGTTTTCAGGTTTGCAATCACACTTTAGGGAACCCCCCCACTTCCTGTCATTCAAAGGAGTTTCATTTCTCTAGATGTCATGAGGGTGACAGTGCTCAGGGCAAACGTCAGACTGGCAAGCAGGTGGCTGGAAGCCTGCCAGGGGCTGAGAGCTGCCTCACCTCCCCCTGGTTCCCCAGGCCTCCTGGTGACCCTTAGGGTGACTTTTGACCCTCAGCCCAGCTAGAGCCTGTCAAGGCCAGAGTTGGGGCAGGTGTGATTCCAGGGCTGCTGCCGGAAGTTGGACCCCCACACAGACGCTGGCGCCTGAAAAGTTACTGGCCCTGCCAGGTGGCCTGAACATGGTCTTGAGTGGGAGGGGCCCTGGGCCTCCCTCAGAAGCCTCAGCCTTGGGGTGGGCTTTGTTCTTCCTTGAATGGAACTCTGCTTTGTGCTACTGGAAAATACTCTCTCTAAATCTGCCTCTGTGATGGAGAAAACTGAGGCATGAGAAGACAAATTACGACTGAAAAAGATGAGTTTCCAGATCCCAGGAGTGATTTTCTACACTGTTCATTTTAGCCATGTCCAGGGCAGCAGAAAGAGATGGCTTGTCTGTGGATGAGATAGATGCAGAAGCCAATAAAGAATTCATGGGAAGCACAAAAGGAGGTCTGAGTGGGTTTTATTAATTATATTTCTTTTATCCTCACAACAATGGCATGTCAGTAATCTATGCTGAATGTGCCCAATTGACGCTGATGATTTCATCCTTTTGTTTCTGTTAAAAAAAGAAAAAATTTCTGTCTGCCCAGCTAGTCAGGCCCAGCGTGACCTGGAGCCCAGCAAGGCCCCGGAAGCCCTCATCTGGGCCCCTCTCCCTGTCATTTGTGTACCCTGGCTCTCCCTGGCAATGCCAACAGCAGACACACCTGGCAATGGCCATTTGCTGTGTCCCCCAGCCAGGCCCTGGCCCAACCCTCCTCCATTCTGCTTTGCCATAACCCCACGTACAGGTACCCTGACACGGGGAATGAGTCCTCTGGGTGGAGTGACAGGCAGGGGTGTGTGTGTGTGTTTGTGTAGCAGTATTTCAGAGCCAAGGACCCCTCTTGGTGTACCTCAAATCACATTCCTCACTTAAGGGTTCTTTTTGAAGAAAGGAAAAAAAAGGAGGTTATGGATTGCTTTCATCCCACAGTCCCTGTCTCTTATTACTAAATTTTGTTATTTACCATAAGTTAGAAAGGGTATGTGTGCTGGGGGCACAGCAGTGGCTGAAAGTGTCATGAATCATTTATTTGCCTACATCTGTTGTCATTCTTTTACCTCGGAACCCAGGAAGAGCTGTCTGCAATGGCCTCGAAGAGTTTCCAGACTTCAGTGTGATAAACCTCAGTGTCCTTCTCCCCTTCTCCTCCCTGTGCTGTCCCATAATGGGCCGCTCCACATCTGGCCCAGGAAAGAGGCCCAAGGAAAGCATGCAGGCAATAAACAATGTTTCCTGTAACAAATGAATGGCACAAATGTGCACACCTGACACCTCTGCCATTGTCTGAACACAAGCTTCATCAGCGCAGGATGCATGGGACGGTGCACAGACTGTGGGCAGCCATTAAAGTGAGAGCTCCGCAGGGGACCCTCCTCTGGATTGCCCTACAAAGGGCTTTCAGAATGGGGTTTGGATGGCTCTCCTGCCCTCACTTCACATTGGCATGCACCCCCATCCCCAGCCCAGGTAACCCTGGTTTGTGGGAATATCCTAGAAGGGGTCCCAATGTGGTCACATCCACCTGTAGCTCGGACAGGGCAGTTGTAGAATTTCCACACTGGAGGCTTGGGGGCGATCTGCAGCTGAAGGTGGGGGCCATGGCGTATCCTGAGGATGGGTCTGCAACTGCTCATTTGTTGAGATAGTTTGGGAGGAACTGATGGCGACAACGGAGGGGGTCAGAGCAGCTCATGCTCTCACTCTCTGGCACTGCCAACCTCCTCCCCACACCTAACTTTCTACCCTCCGGACCCCCTCTTCCCAGGCAGTGGGGGCCAATGCACACAGCTGGGGACCCAGGCCCCTCCTGACACCCTCAGTGGAGCCCACGCTGCGAAGACCACTGCTGCGGGGCTGTGGATGCTCTGCCGGAGGTCCCACGTGCTCAGGCACCCCGAGCAGCTGCTGGACTCTGGCATGCCCTGCTGCTATAAAAATATCCTCACTGCCGCCCCAGCTCCTGGAGAAAGTCTCAGCGTGACAGCCTGCAAAGTAATTCTACATTTGAATTTCATCTACACATCGTGGTTTCCTCCAGACAAGCTCAAACCTGCACAGATGGCCCCTCACACCAAAAAGTAAAAATAACAAAGCTTGCAATTCTGGGCCTCCCTTCTTCTCTGGGCAGATGTGCTGCTGCACATTTTGGGAGGCGCACAGCCTGCATACGGGCAGCAAGCCCTCTCCTCCTGAGCATTCTCACTCAGCCCTTCTGGTGCGCTGGTGGGGAGCAGTCATGGCCCTTCAGGGTGTGTTCTTAGAAGTGTTTCTGGGGTGTCTGGGCCTTTGGAGTGGGACAGGGAGGTCCAAGGTGGGAGTTAAAGTGAAAATTCATCCCTCACTCAACAACCCAAGACGGGCTATCTTGGCATCCATGAGATGGTGGGAAATGGTTGAGGGTTTGGAGCAAGGCCTCAGGTAAGGTAGTCAGTAAAAGAGGCTGTCATGCATGCTGAGGGCAGGTGACAGGGTAGGAGAGAGGAAGCTCTGGAGGCTCCTGATTTTCTGAGGCCCCCACCCCCAACTCCCAGCAGGCCACAGGAGCTGGTCCAGTGTGGGTCACATACCTGTCCCTTCTCTAATGACTGTGGCCAGGAGGATGCAGTGCTCTGATCAGCCAGGCAGGAGCCCGTCGGGTTGGAATCAGTCCCATCTGAACTACCTGGTTTCATAGAGAGGGTGAAGGAATGCTGGTCTGGGAGAAAGCAGCAAATATAGAAACAACCAAAAAACCCTCCTAAATGATGGCTGACAGCAAAGACATGAGCATGCTCTGAGACAGCTGCAAACATCCTGCTGCCAACAGGGTTCTTCTCACTGCAAGCACGTGGCCACTGTCATTTATCCCGTCAGTGTGCCTGACTCCAAAGCGCTGGCCTCTGTGCCAGGCCCGGGATGCAGGGAAGGTTCTAGACACCCCTGTGGGGAAGGCTGCCCTAACACCTGGCCTCAGGGGTAGGAGCAGCCCAACACTGAACTCTGCTTCACTCTCAAACGCTGCAATTTTTCTCTCTGGTGTCTGCTAGGTCTCCTCGTGTTTTGCTTCCATCCTCCTCTTTCTCAGACCAGCACCTGAGATCCCCCATCTGGCCTGGAGGAAAAAAGACAGAGATCAGGAGGGTCCTCCCTAGCCAAAGCCCCAAGCCTGGGTGTCCCACGCACAAGACCACGCTGCATAGACTTGCCCTCCTTAGTAGAATAAAGGTCCGAGTCCAACATCGCACTGCAGTTCAGGGAGGCTCTCTCAGAACAGGTGTGGCCAAACACGCATGGCCCTTGGTCTTGGGATGGGGGCGGGGGCAAAGCAAGTGGCATTACCAGAGAAAGACATGCTGAGGCTGCCTAGTAGGTAAGTGGGGTGGGAGGAGGCAAACAGAAGGGTTCAGCTTTTGGGCCCCCACACAGGTGTGTGTCATTGTCCTGACCTGTCCCAGGGAATAATGCATAAGGGCAGGTCGCTGTTTGACGGTGCATTCGCGGTAACTTCCATAAAATAGATCTCGAGGGAAGAACTGGCATCAGGGGTTGGGCTTGGATTCAGACGGCAGGAAAGCAAAGTTCTCAGCCCTCTGCCACAGTGTGCATGGCACTGTTAAGGCTCTAGTTTAGTCATTTAATTCTCCCACAACCCCATTTCAGAGAAGGGGGAAACAGTGGGAGATTCAGCAACTTGTCCAGGGTTAAGGGGGGGGAGGGGGTGGGGGGATGTGCGGCGGCTGGTTTCAGGATCCGTGGCTGCACTGCATGAGAAGCCCGGGCCTGGCTATCCCATTAAGCAGTTTATATGAACCCCAAAACCCAACCGCGGGTTAGTGCCCAGGTATCTGCTCGAGAGGACTATGGCCGTCCCTAGCGCGGCCCCGACCTCCTGGGCCTGAGAAGAGCGCTCATTAGCCCCCTGCAACCGTGCAGCCCAACTCCTGCCTCCGAGACACGCTCTTCTAGGAATTCTGCCCATCCTCCCAGGCCACCCCGGCCCCAGGCGGCCGCCAACTCTGCGCGCTGCTCCTCCAGGTCACGCGGTGCAGACGGAGGAGGAGGAAGAGCAGTGGAGGAAGCGGAGGAGGAAGAGGAGGAGAGAGGAGGGAGGACGGCCTGTGTGGAAGCAGCCTCCGGGAAGGAGCGCTGTGTACCCTGCGCGCCACTGCAGGGGGCGCTGACGACGCCAGGCTTCGGGAAGAGACGGGTGGGCCTGGAGGAGGCCCAGGGGTCTCCGCCAGCTCCATCCCCCCCCGACTCCGACACCCTGGCGGAAGCTATTCTGAAGACTGGCTGAGCGCCGCCTCTGAGCCTCCTCTGGAGGCGGGCGCCGCTGCTACCTCGCTGGACAAACTGGGAATCTTAGGCTTCACTGAGCGTCCCAGGCCAGGTCCAGCCCCAAGGGGCGGGAGCAGGACGCCAGAAGCAAGATCCCTGCCCCTGCGCAAAAGAGCCAGGCTGCCTGCGTCGCGACCTTGGGTGCACCACTTTCCGGCCACAAGGCTTTGGAAAAGTTTCTTAGCCGCTGTGGGCTCCGCTTTCCCCATCTGCGACATGGGATGGTGCCCGCCTCACCGGGTTTTCAAAGGTTTATTACGTCCCTTAGGCCAGGGCCTGACACTGCCGAGCCAACCTCAGTGTTTACCATTGCTAGCAAGGTTCTGGCTAAAGAAGGGGAAACTGGGCCTTGCCACTGCCTCCCACCCTGCGGTCCACATGCCGCCGCAGCCAAAGGCTCTCCAGGAGCGAGCCGCTGGCAAACTCCGCCTTCAGGGCTCAGGCTGTGCTCCACGTGCGGCGTGTTTACCCACGTGACGCCGACCCGCCCACCGTCCCGTCCCGGGCCCCGCCCCCGACCAGCCCCGCCTCTCTGCGGCTACTGGCTCTCGGCTGAAAGCTGTCGGCTGCGGCAGCTCGGCCCTGGGGGCACGGAGCGCGACCTCGCGCCGCCCCGACGCCTGCCCAGGACACTGAGCAGGCCGCTCACTCCTTAGGCAGGCTAGGCGCGGGCGCTGCGCTGAATCTGCGCGGCAATGGGGCAAGCCAGGGGTCCGGTCCAGCGCAGAGGCTCTGCAGAGTGTGCCCCGCGGAAGGGGCGGGGCCGGAGCCGCTGGGGGGCGGGCCCATGGGTGGGGCTATTCTGCGCGCTCCCCACGGAAGGGGCCGGCCTGGGGCGGCTGGGGGCGGGGTTGTGGGCGTGGCCCTTCCTGCGCAGGCGCCCCGCCAGGTTGGGCCCGGGGGCGTGGCCGTCGCGGGGGCGTGGCGGGGGTTTTCAGTGCTGCCGGCACCTCTGGGTCCCGGAAGAGCTGGGGGCCTTAGTGCGGGTCGCGGTTTGCTGGTCCCTGCTATTGAGAGACAGAACCAGATGAAGCTCGGCCATTCGCAGAAGGGCACATTTTCAGTCCCAGATTCCTCTGCAATCTTAGCAGAGCCACTCCCTTCTTGGTTTTTGTGCCCTTGACCTAGCCACCGTTCCTGTTGTCTCCTCCGCCTCTTCTTGCCTCTCCAGTGTTGATGTTGCACAGGGCTCGGGCCTGAGAACTCTTGGCTTCTAGGATGACCCTGGGAGGTCTGGTCCACTCTTTGGTTTTAACTGCCACCTCCATGCGGATCATCTTGATAGTTCTACCAGTAGCTAACACATATATGCTAAGGCACTTTTCTAAGTGCTTTGTGAACATTCACTAATACAATTTGGACACATTACACCTAAATCTTTGACTCCCAGTCCAGACCACTGCTCTCAGCTCCATATCCTTCTATCTAGATGCCTGCTGGACCGCTCACTAGATGTTCCACAGGCCCCTCTGAGCAAACACATCTGAAGTGGAACCCACCTTTCCCCAAATCTGTTTCTCCCCAGATCTCCCTCTCAGTGAATAACATCCATTCCCCCAGCCACCAAACAGGGCTTGAGTTGTTTTTCTTTTTTTCTTTTATTTAAATTTCACATATAAAGGATCTCATGTAGTATTTGTCATTCTCTGTCTGGTTTATCTCGCTTAGCCTAATGTCCTCAAAGTCCATCCATTCTGTCAAACACCTAATTATTGTTAAATCATCATCAACATAGAGAACAAGAGAATCAACAGGCTAATTAACCTAATAAAAGAATTGAACAAAGGTAACTTTATAAGATTAGAATATAAAGTCAATAATGGGTCCCTTGGCAATAATAATACACTTGAAAATGTAATAAAAATAAGTTGCATGATTCTGAAGTACTTAGGAATTCAGCTAACAAAAAAATGCGCCAAATCTTTAGAGGGCTAACTCTAAAATTCAAATATACCTATTTTTTTATTTATTTATTTATTTTTTATTTTTTGGCACATGGGCTTAGTTGCTCCGCGGCATGTGGGATCTTCCTGGAGCAGGGATTGAACTCATGTCCTCTGCATTGGCAGGCGGATTCCCAACCACTGCACCAACTAGGAAGCCCCAGATATACCTATTTTTTAAAGAGACTCGAATACACAGATAAATAATGGGATGTCTTAACCTTGAAAGAATGTAAATCCCCCACCAAATGATCTATATATTCAATGCAATTCCAGTGAAAAATTGCAACCTGATTGTCTTGGGACTTGGGAAACTGATTCTACAATGTATGTGGAAGAATAAAGGTCTCTGATATGCTAAAACAATTTTGAAAAAGAAGAACCAAGGGAAGGTCTTGCTTTATAGGCATTAAAACAGATTATAAGACCATAGTAATTAAAATATTGTGATATTGGTACAGAAACAAATAGATGAATGGAATGGATTGGAAAGCCCAGAATAAATTCATTTACATAACTTGGTATGTGATAAAGAAAAAAATTGCAAATGATTAGAGACAGTCTAGATTACTTAGTAAATGGCTCTGGGGATATTGATTTTTCTATACTGGAGAAAAAAATTAAATTGGGTTCCTACCTCAGACCTTATACATAAATTCTAAGTCAATTAAAAATATAATTATTAAAGGTAAGAATATAATGCTAATAAACTAGAACATGGATAAAATCTCTGTGATAGGAAGAGGATTTATCACTACATCAGAAGCTTAATCCATGAGGAGGAAAATGATGAATCTGATGACACCAAAATGGAAAATGTTGCTTTACTATAGATAAAGTCAACATATAGGTGACAAGCTAGAAGAACATAGTTTTCATGCCTTAAACCAACATATCTATATTCTAGGCTATAACTAGAATAATCAAGGAACTCCTGAAAAATCAGTCCAAAAAAAAAAAAAAAAAGGAAACCTAATTTTTAAAAAGTGGGCAAAGGATATGTATAGGCCATTCCCAAGAGAAATCAAATGGTGAAGATGTACAAAAGAGGCTTATCCTCACTGGTGATCAGAGAAAGGCGAAGTAAAGGAATGAAGTGCCACAATCCCCAGCCAACTGACACGTCTCAGCGGGTCAGATGGTGTTAAGTGCTGGCACGGAGGGATGGGAGAGTGTGTGACAGGTGCAGTGAAATTAAATATGTATGTACCTTTGCAGGGCTAAGACCAGGGTGAGGGAAGTGGGGGCCTCACGGTTAGGGCCGACCCTCCGCTTGCGCGGCCTCCTTACATGTGCACTCTGGGCGCCTCACTGCCTCCCTCTGGTCCTGGCCTTGCACCTGTGGACTCAACAGTTCCACTCTTGGATACAGACCTCGAGAAGTTTCCTCAAAGGCCCACAGGAAATGCATTCCAGTTTGCTTATGACAGCAGCTATGTAGGTATCCCCCACGAGGGAACTGGGTAAGTAGTATTTGGTAAGTGAAGATGATGAGGGTCTTTTGTGGTGAACAAGGATTGCCCAGCTCTTGGCCTGTGGGGAGGAGGATAGAAACCTGGTGAATAAAACTTAGAGCAAGGCCAAAGGACTTCCATCCACCTTCTGTCTGGGAGGGTTTATAGGTTTCTGAGCCTTTGTCACTGATCCTCCTGCCCTTTCCACCAAGAGGTGCATTTGGACTTGTCAGGGAAGAGAGAAAGTTGGAAGGTGCCCTGGGGTTACCTGTGAAGGATTAGGCATATTTTCACTGTCACATAAAGAAACAGAGACCAGAAGTTTCAAGATCTGGCTCCTGTGTCAAGGCAGAAAGGATTTAGAGGATAAAACTTGGGCTTTGGAGTTTACACACATAGATTCTAAGCCCTTTTCAACTTCCTATAGATGTGAATTTGAGCAGGAAATAGCACAGTGACCTTCAGTTTTCTTCCCAGTGAGATGTATGTAAAAATAAGGCTTAACACAGAGAGTTGACATCAGGAGTCAAAGGAGAGAAGATATCCAAAACCAGTTCTCTCCTTCCCTGTCTGTCTGTCTGTCTGTCTATCTGTCTCTCAAACAGCATGGACAAATGGGGATTCTTTAGGAGTCTTTACACTCTAATCTCCAGGTGGCAGTCTGAAGGTCTTCCAGGAGAAGCTCAGGGCCAGGGAATGCACCTCAGTGGGTGGCATCCATCAGATTCAGATATTTCCATCCCAACCCCTCCAAACTTCAGGCATGAGGTTGGAACCAACGCTATTTTGGATATTGCTCAGCTCTGCAAGCTTTGGAACAGCCCCCTGTGGGGAGTGGGCTCCTTACCCCAGTCCACAACTCTGACAACTCTCACTTCAAAGACAGAGAACTGCATTTTCTTTATTTAATGTTAAACTATTTTGTATTTAAATGAGAAATAGAGCCACACTGCAAAATAATAATATCGGTAAAAACTGCAACAATCAGCACTACCCTATGCCAACTGTTGTTAGCATCTGTGGTGGATGTCTGCTGTTTCTCCATTTAGCCTCCCTTCCTCCTTGTAACAGTTTCCTATTTTCCACTGGGGAACCAATCCTCCTGTTCTCAAATTGTGAGATTTGAATTGGGTTCAGTCCAGCCCAGCTCTGAGGACCCAGTACAAAATGAAAATGCAAGGCCTTTTGTTCAAAAATTATTAAGAATTTCAAGATGCCACAGCAGAGCATTAAACCAAGCTAAAGGCCCTATGAGGCTGCACCCTTGAAACCAGCCCTGGGTGAGTGCATGACTCAGGTTTTGTCAATGAAATTCAAAATTTTTGCCAGAAAGAGGCTCTCACTTTCTGCTTAGATTATTAGGTCAGTAGATAGATAAACCTGGAGTTGGTGACTGTCATCTTTGTCTCACTGCAGGGAGAGCCCTTGCTAGGGAAACATAGTCCAGAAAGAGATGGACTTCATGAAACATAGTGTGAGATCCTTGAGCTCTCAGAAGCACAAGTCATTTCATTCTGTCTCAGGCTTCAATTTGTTTGAGGTACAGCTAAGAATTAAGATTCCTGGAGCATTTCATTCTGTCTTTCTACATATATTTACTAAGTTGTCATCATAAGGCACACATAACATTATATGCTTTTTAAAAGTTACATTATACCATGAACTTTTCTAGTGTTATTACAGTCTTCGTAGGCTGTATATTCCATCCTCAGTTGATTTGGTCATTTGATTGTCTATAGGTTGATACTTTTAAAAATACTTTCCTGATAAACATTATAATGCACATAGTTTGGAGAGAACATTTTAACATTATTTAGCATGTGGTATGATATGTCTTTTCATTTGGTCTCTACCTAATTATGAAGCTTCACTAGGATTTGGAATTTTTGCAACAGCCCAGGTGGGAGGGGTGCTGCAGGACAGGGACAGCGCAGCCACGTACAGCCTTGGACACAAACTCCCTGTGGGGCTTGGTCTGGGAGGGTGCTGGTGTGTGAGTATAGCCCTTGAGCTTCGAGTAAAGGGGCAGACATCCCCTGGAAATGTTCAATGTCATAGCTGTAGGAGGCTTCATCTAGTCCAACCTCCTCATATCACAAATAGAGAAACAGAGGCCCAGAGAAGGGAATCAGCAAGTTAGCGCAGAATGGAGCCTGGACCCTTGTCTTCAACATTTGGATGCTCATTTAGAGCAGCCTTCAGCAAGCACCTGTGAGTCTTCTTTTTGCTTTATTTATATATTTATTTATTTTTATTGGCTGTGTTGGGTCTTCGTTGCTGCGCGTGGGCTTTCTGTAGTTGCAGAGAGTGGACGCTACTCTTCATTGTGGTGCACAGGCTTCACATTGTGGTGGCTTCTCTTATTGCCGAGCACGGGCTCTAGGCGCATGGGCTTCAGTAGTTGTAGCACATGGGCTCAGTAGTTGTGGCTTGTGGGCTCTAGAGCACAGGCTCAGTAGTTGTGGTGCCTGGGCTTAGTTGCTCTGCGGCATGCGGGATCTTCCCAAACCAGGGCTCAAACCCGTGCCCCCTGCATTGGCAGGCGGATTCTTAACCACTGTGCTACAGGGAAGCCCACCTGTGAGTCTTCTTGACACCAGATAAATGTCAATCCTGATTCTTGATAGGATCGCAAACTCCCTGTGACTCTGGACAGTACCTAAGCCCAGAAGCCTTTAAATGTTCTTTGAGCTCAGCTTGTCGCTCAACTCCACACCCGCCTCAAGCTTGAGCCTATCTTTCTGCCCCCTTTGTAGTCAGTCCTAGGTACAAGGATCTCCATTCCTTACTCACTGCACAGCTGTGCTTTTAGTTTGCTTTAACTGTTGCATGGAGCTCCATGCTATATGTGTGCCGAAAATTGATTTGATTTACCCAAGAATGGGCCCTTAGCTTGTTGTTTTTCTCTCTTCATTTTCAAGCCTGTTTCTTTAAAAAATTTAAAGTAACATGTGTATGTTTTGGGAGGGATTTGTTTGTTTCTTTGTTTTGGTTTTTTGGCCACACCGTGTAGCATGCGGGATCTTAGTTCCCCGACCAGGGATCGAGCCTATGCCCTCTGCAGTGGAAGCACAGATTCTTAACCACTGGATCGCCAGGAAAGTCCCAACACATGTATGTTTTAAAATCAAATTTATTGAGGTGTAATTTATAACAAGATGTACTCATTTCAAGTAACTTTTTTTAAAGGGTTACATTAGTGTAACCACTACCACAATCAAGATACAGAATGTTTCCAACACCACAAAAGTTTTCTTCTTGCTCCTTTGCAGTCAGAGTCTCCAACCCCCACCCTCAGTCCCAGGCAACCACTGATTCATTCTGTGCCACTGTAGGTCAGCTTTTTCTTTTTTAGCTTTATGTAAATCACCTACACTACCTACTTTGTGTCTGGCTTCTTTCACTCAGCAAAAAATCTGAGATTCACCTGTGCTGTTGCATATAGCAGTAGTTCTTTCCTTTGTCTTGCTGAATGTTATGCCATTGTGTGGTTGTATTACGATTTGTTTATCTGCTCACCCCTTGATGGACGTTTTGTTTTTTCAGTTTGGGGCTATTGTGAATAAAACTGCTATGGGCATTCATGTAGAAGTCTGTGTTTTCACTTCTCTTGGAAATTTCTGGAATGGGATTGCTGGGTTGTATGGTAAGTATATATTTAATCTTATGTTTAACTGATACCGTGTTTTCCAAAGTAGTTGTACCATTTTGCACTCCCACCAGCAGTATATAAGAGTTCCAGCTCCTCCAAATCCTCACCAGCATTTGGCATGGGCAGTCTTTTTAATTTTAGCCATTCTAATGAGTATGTAGTAGTTTGCTTTTATAGATTTCATTTGCATTTCCTTCGTAAGCAGAACATCTTTTCATGTGCTTTGTGGCCTTGGCCATTTGTATATCTTCTTTATGAACTGGCTGTTTAAATCTTTCCCTAGTTATATTTAATTAATTAGTTGAAGTATAATTGACTTATAATATTATGTTAGTTTCAGGTGTACTGCATAGTGATTCACTATTTGGTTGCACTGGGTCTTAGTTGTGGCAGGCAGGCTCCTTAGTTATGGCTCACCAGCTCCTTAGCTGTGGCATGCAAACTCTTAGTTGTGGCATGCATGTGAGATCTAGTCCCCTGACCAGGGATCGAACCCGGGTCCCCTGCATTGGGAGTGTGGAGTCTTAACCGCTGTGCCACCAGGGAAGTCCTGTGATTCAGTATTTTAGTACATTACAAAATGATCACTGTGATAAGTTTAGTTACCATCTATCATCATACAAAGTTATTACAATATTATTGACTGTATTTCTTATGCTGTACATTACATCCCCATCCCTAGTTTTAAATTGGGTGATTTGGCCTCTCATTATTGAGTTGTAAAAGTTCTTATGTATTTGGGATAAAGTCCTACATCAGATATATGTATTGACAATATTTTCTGTCAGTCTCTGGCTTGCCTTTTCATTTTCTTAACAATAACTTTTGAAGAGTAGGTTTTAATTTTGATGAAGTGTAAATTTACCTTTTTTTTCTTTAATGGTTCATGCTCTTTTGTGACATTAAAAATTTTTTTTTGCCTACCCCAAAGTCACAAATATTTTATTCTCTTTTTTCTTCCAGTGGTTTTATGGTTTTTCTCTTCAGGTCTATGAATTGCTTTGATTTAATTTTGTGTGATATAAAATAAGAACCAAGGTTTGTTTTTTTTCTATGTGGATCTCCTGTTGTTCTAACACCACTTGTTTTTTTTTTAAATAAATTTATTTTTATTTATTTTATTTATTGGCTACGTTGGTTCTTCATTGCTGCACACAGGCTTTCTCTAGTTGTGGCGAGCAAGGGCTACTCTTCGTTGCAGTGCACTGGCTTCTCATTGCGGTGGCTTCTCTTGTTGTGGAGCATGGGCTCTAGGCATGTGGGCTTCAGTAGCTGTGGCGCTTGGGCTTAGGAGCTCTGAGGCATATTGAATCTTCCTGGACCAGGGCTCGAACCCGTGTCCCCTGCATGGGTAGGTAGATTCTTAACCACTGCGCCACCAGGGAAGTCCTAACACCATTTGTTGAAGAGAGTATCCTTTCCCCATTGAATCACCTTGGAATATTTGTCAAAAGTCAATTGGCTATATACATGTGGGTTTATTTCTGGACTCTATTCTATTCTATTAATCTTATACATCTACCCATCCAATACCATACTATCTTGACCACTTTAGTTTTATAATAAGTCTCAAAGTCAGGTAGTGAAAGTTCTCCAAATTTGTTTATCTTTTATTTTTAATTGCTTTAGTCATTAAGTCTTTTGCATTTCTTTATAAATTTTAAGAGCAGATTGTTATTTACTACAAAAAAAACCTGCTGAAATATAGGTTGGGATTACATGGAATCTATAGATCAGTTTTGAAAGAATTGCTATCTTAGCAATATTGAGTCTTTCAATCTATGAACAAAGAATGATGTATCTCTCCATTTACTTAGGCCTTTTCAAATTTCTTTCAAAAATGTTTTATGTATTTAAGCATACAAACCTTAAATGCATTTTGTTAGATTCATCCCTAAATGCCATCTGAAATGATGTTGATTATAAAATTACAGTTTCTATTGTTTTGTATATTCTTAGGGATTTTCTACATAGACAATTATGTCTTCTGTGAATGAAGTTAGTTTTAGATCTTCCTTTCCAATTTGTATGCCTTTTATTTCTTTCCCTGTCTTATTTCATTGGCCAGATTTCCAGTGCAGTGTTGAATCTGAGTAGTAAGAGGGAAATTCTCTGCTTTTTCCTGATCTTAGGAGGAAGGTATTCATTCTTTTCCCATTAAGATGATGTTAGACATAGGCTTTTCAAAGATCCTTTTATCCGATTGAGGAAGTTCCCTTCTATCTTGTTTGTTGTTTGTTTTCTTTTTAAATTATTAATATGTATTGAATTTTTCAAATGCATTTTCTGCATCCATTGAAATGAGCGTGTGGCATTTCTCTTATATTTGGTTATAATGATTTTTTCATTTTGAATAAACTTAGAATTCCTGAGATAAAGCCCACTTTTATATATTTCTAGATTTGATTTACTAAAATTTTGTTATGGATTTTTACACCTATGTTCAGGAGAAATATTAGTTTGCTGTGGTGTGTGTGTGTGTGTGTGTGTGTGTGTGTGTGTGTGAGTTTCCTTGTAATGTTGTGCTGCAATACTGACCTTATAAAATGACTTGGGAAGTGTAGCTTCCTATTTTATTTTTGGAAAGAATTTCTGTAGGATTGGCATAATTTCTTTTTTAATGTTCTATAAAATTCACTAGAGAACAATCTGAAGCTAGAATTTTCTTTGTGGGAAGGATTTTAATTCAAATTTAAAAAATAGATAAAGTATTTAGATTTTTCTCTGTCTTGTTGAGTCACTTTTGGTAATTTGTGTCTTTAAAAAAATTTTATTTATTTATTTATTTATGCCAGGTCTTAGTTGTGGCTTGCCGGTTCCTTAGTTGTGGCAGGTGGGCTTTAGTTGCAGCACATGGGCTCCTTAGTTTTTTCATGTGAATTCTTAGCTGTGGCATGCATGTGGGATATGGTTCCCTGACCAGGGATCAAACTTGGGGCCCCTGCATTGGGAGCTTGGAGTGTTAACCACTGTGCCACCAGGGAAGTACTGGTAATTTGTGTCTTTTAAGGAATTTCTCTAATTCATCTAAGTTGTCAAATTTGTTGGAATAACATTGTTCAAAATAATCCTTTATCCTTTTAATGTCTGTAGGATCTATGGTGATATTTTAGCTTTCATTCCTGATATTGGTCATTTATATCTTCTCTCACTTTTTTTTTTTCTTTTTGATTAGTCTAACAGTTTATCATGTTTTTCAACTTTTCAAAGAAAAAAACAAGTTTCATTAATTTTAATCTAGCCTTCCATTGTTTTGTTTTGTTTTGTTTTTCTTTTGGCCACACCACACAACTTTCAGGATCTCAGTTCTCCAACCAGGGAGCGAACCTGGGCCATGGCAGTGAAAGCCCAGAATCCTAACCACGAGGTCACCAGGGAACTCCCTGTTGTCTGTTTTCTACTCCATTTATTTCTATTTTTTTCTTTATTATTTTTCCTTCTACTTATTTTAGGTTAAATGTTCTGTTCTTTTTCTAACTTCTTAAAGTGGCAGCATTTATAATTGATGTTAGACCTTTATTTTCTAATGTAAGCATTTAAAGCTATGTTTTCCTCAAAGTACTGCTTTAGCTGCATCCCATAAATTTTGATATGTTTCTTTTGCCTTTTTATTCAGTTCAAAAAGATTTTCACTATCTCTTGTAATTTCTTCTTGATCCATTAGAAATGTTTTATCTATTCAGAAGTATGTTATTTAATTTCCAAATATTTGGACTTTTTTTTTTTTTTTTTTTTTTGCTAATTTGGGTCTTCGTTGCTGTGTGCAGGCTTTCTCTGGTTGTGGATAGTGGGGACTACTCTTCATTGCATCGCATGGGCTTCTCAGTGTGGTGGCTTCTCTCGTTGCAGAGCACAGGCTCTAGGCATGTAGACTTCAGTAGTTGTGGCACATAGGCTCTAGGGTGCACAGGCTTCAGTAGTTGTGACACATGGGCTCAGTAGTTGTGGCCTGTAGGCTCTAGAGCACAGGCTCAAATAGTTGTGGCACGTGGGCTTAGATGCTCCACAGCATGTGGGATCTTCCCAGACCAGGGATCGAACCCATGTCTCCTGCATTGGCAGGTGGATTCTTAACAACTGTGCTACCAGGGGAGTCCCAGTACATTTTTAAGATATATTTTTATTGCTGCTTTCTAATTTAAATTTGTGTGGTCAGTGAATATACTCTCTTCCTTTCAATCCTTTTAAACTTGCTGAAACTTGCTTTATGGCTCATCACATTTTCTATCTTACTGAACTTTCTATGTGCAATTAAAAGGAAAATGTATTCTACTGCTATGGTGTGCAGTGTTCTATCTATGCCAATTAGTTCAAGTTGTTCAATGGTATTATTCAAGCCTTCTATATTCTTATTTTCTGCTTATTCTATTAACCACTTAGAGAGGAGTATTGAAGTCTACAACCGTAAATGTGGATTTTTCTATTTCTCCTGAAAGTTTTTTCAGTTTTGGTTTTATGTACTTTGTAGCTCTCTTATTAGATGTATATATATTTATAATTTTTATATGATAGAATGATCCTTGTGTCCCTTTTAATCCTGACAATATCCCTTACCCTGAATTTTACTTTGATATTAACATACTCATCCCAGCTTTCTTGTGATAAGTGTTGTATGGCATATCATTTTCTATCCTTATACTTTTAAAAACAAATGATTAAAGTATTTTTTTTCTAGACAACATTTATTTGGATTTTGTTTTTTCATACAGTATGAAAAACTCTTTTTATTTAGAAAGTTTAGACCATTTACCTTTAGTGTAATTATGGATGAATTTGAGTTAAAATTTACCATATTGCTGTTTGTTTTTGTTTGTCCCACCTATTTTGAGGTTCTCTTTTCTCTTTTCCTTCTTTTTCTTGGTTTAAGTGAGGATTTAAAATATATTTTTATTTAATCTCCATTATTTTTATTCATTGTTTCAGAGTTTACAATTTTACATTATCACAGTAATCTACATTCAAAGAATAATTTACTACTTCACAAATAATGTGAGAACTTTACAATAGTATACTCCCCCTTCCCCTGCATCCTTCTGACATTTTTTTCTGTTGGTATTTCTACCTATGTTGTAAACCCTACAATATATTGCTAACATTTTAGGCTTAATCAGTGAATTGTCTTTTTTAAAATTTTTAAGTGAAAAACAAAGCTTCTTATATTTACCCACAAATTTACCGTTTCTGCCTTATTCACTTTCCATCTGGTATTATTTTCCATCTTCTGAATAACTTCTTTTAATACTTCTTGTAGTGGAGGTCTGATGGTAGTAAATCCCCTCAGCTTTTGTTTGTCTCAAAAAAAGCTTTATTTTATCTTTCTTTGAAGGATCATTTTGCTAGGTATAGAATTCTAGGTTGCAGTGTTTTCCCCCTAACTATTTTAGACATGTCATTTTGTTATCTTCTAAAATATGTTATTTCTGGCAAAAAGTCAATTTTCACTCCTATTTTTGTTCCTCTGTATGCACTGTGTCTTTTTTTTTTTTCTGACTGCTTTAAAGATTTTCTATTTATTTACTCTGGATGGTCATAATTAAAATTTCTCCTAGCCCTATGTGAGCTCTGGAAGTTGTTCAGCTTCCAGCTTCCAGCAACCTAGTCATTCTTTACCTGAAATAGGTTTCACCCTATTCAACCATAGCTTAATATTCAACCACAGAGTTAAGGGGATGCTAATCAGATTTCTGAAGCTCTTTCTCTGTGCAGTTCCTACTCTCTGGTCCTCTGTCTTGCAAATTCCAGCTGCTTTCAGTCTTCTTGGACTCTAATTCTTTTCTCCTCAGTAGGACTGCCATGCTCTTCTTTGGATTCCTGCACTATTGCCTACAAAGTGCAGAAAGCCAGGGGTTCATATGACTGACTTATTTGGTTTCCCTTCTCTTACGGATCAGTTCTTTGATGCCTGTTGTCTAATGTGTGAAAACAGTTGTTTCACATGTTTAGTCCAATTTTCTAGTTGTTAATTGTGGAAGAGCACATCCATTCTCCATGACTCTGTTATGGCTGGAAATAAAAGTCTTTAAATGATGTTTTGTTTTGTTTTTTAAATTTTTTTATTGGCTGGGTTGGGTCTTCATTGCTGCATACAGGCTTTCTCTAGTTGCAGCAAGCAGGGGTTACTCTTCATTGTGGTGCGCAGGCTCCTCATTGTAGTGGTTTCTCTTGTTGTGGAGCACAGGCTCTAGAGCGCCAGCTCAGTAGTTGTGGTTGCTCCATGGCATGTGGGATCTTCCTGGCGCAGGGATCAAACCCGTGTCCCCTGCATTGGCAGGCAGATTCTTAACCACTGCTCCACCTAGGAAATCCTAAATGATGTTTTAAATAAAAAAATCTATGGAAGTTAAGCCAAACAGAATTCTAACAAAGCTCCAGGATAAGACCTACATTTTCTTAGAAACTTGCGCTGCGTAATGTTCAACGATCCAGTCCAGAGAATGTTTCTCGTGTCCCAGGGCATGACTGCAGTAGAATAGACTACTCTACTATACTATAGATGTGTAGAGCACCAAGGGGAAAAGCTCCGAGAGCTACTTTGATCCCATATTTTGTGGGCTTTGGTCACATTTTCCCATTCCCAAAGGAGGAGGAAGATATTTCTCAAAAGAGGACTTGTAGATTGATTGGGCCCTCTTATTCTAGAAGATGGAGATGAAGAGGGGCTAGAATGGTTTGATAACTGTGGATCAGATGGAGAAATGGCCGTCTCAGCTGATGCCAACAAGTGTAAATGTCTTAATTATAGCCAGTGGGTTTCCCTCCACACATAGGAAAGTGACATCAGTTTTTTATTTGTTTGTTTCTTATAGTTTTTTTCTCTCCTGAGAAAATTTATCTTTTTATCATGATCAGATTTTCCTTTATGTTCATATGCAAAGTAGCTGCCTTAAAATGGTTATCTGCTAATTCCAACACCTAAGTTCACCTTATGTTTGGTATCCATTGATTATCTTTTCTCTAGAGTTTGGGTGATTTTTTTCCTGTGTCTTCATAGGGCAGATAACTTAGGAGTTTATCCTGGACATTGTGGAGATGTATTACAGAGACTCTGGGTTACCTATAATCCTTTGAAGAATGTTACAGGCAATTAACTTGGTTGAAATCAAATTGTAAACTCTTTCTCCCCCCGCAGAGGATGGTAGCTGAAATTGCAATTAAATTCTTTTAGTCTTACTTGGGATGATGGTGACTGGCTCACTCATGTGTGGTTCTGGGGTTGGCAAGAGATTTGGGTATTTTATATGCAGATTTTGGGACTCCTCTTTTATGGCTCTCTCTTCTTTTGGATTTGTCCAGTTACTTTTTAGTTCCTATAATTGCTTCAACCTCTGGTTCTTCAAGCCAGTAGGACTTTTCTATCCAAAGTTTTCTACCTAAGTTTTAGTTGTCCTGTGTGGGGCAGACTGGAGCCTATCGTCAGGCTTAGACCAATAAAAATGGGAAACTTTTCCAGTGCTGCTTGCTTCCTCTAAGTATTGAATCTCCCCCAGTGTCTGCCTTTTAGTCACTCTCCAGTTAGCGTGAGGCTTTGTGGTTGTTATCTACAGAAGGTTTGGTCAGACAGGAGTTATTTACCCCTGGGCAGAGCAGAACCTCCAAGGAATGACACTGGATGGACAAGAAGAACTCTCCCTGCCAACGTCCCTAGTGCCATGACTCTGTTAGCCCCTGAAACTCAGATGCAGAAGAGGGTGGGGAGGAAAGTCTCAACTAAGTTTAAAACTGAAATGACTGAGCAAAGCACCAAGTGTCAGAGAAAACCTGGAACTGACTAGAATAACTTTTCTGCCATCGTGTAAAATGGAGGTTAAATTCTCACTTATAGAATATTAGAGAAAATTACATTTTCCCATTTACATCTTGTGGTCTGAAAACACATTTTCTCCTATGTATATGAAGGGAAAGACTTGAAGATGGTAAATATGGGGTAGGGGAGAGACTGGGTGGAAAGTAATTATCATATTCTTAGGATTCAGTTTTTTCATTAGTAGAATAGCAGGGGAGGGGAGACCTGGAAGATTTCAAAGGCTATTCATGTTTTAACACTCGTGCTATTTATGAACTTCTTAGGCCATAAAATGTCCTTGATAGAGTCTCTTCCTGTGGAAACCTGATGTGATTCAAGGAATGGAAGGCCTCACTCCGGTTCCTGAGGCCTCATTGCTCTCAGGTCACAGGTCCCATTGCCTCATTGCTGCTTCCAGCGGGGGAGATTTGGAACTGCAGGAAGAGCCTGAGGTGTTTGAAGGGTGGGGCAGCCTGGCATTTCCTTAGAGCTCTTTCTAGTTTGGGTCAAATCTATGGCTTTGTCAAGAGAAGACAGATCCTTGTGCAGCTGAACCTGACCAGCTTGCCAACTCTACCTCATTTCTTTCCTTTAAGACTTTTATTAATTTATTTTGAGAATTTTAATTTCTGCCTTTGCCTAGGAGAGGTGATTGTCCTTTGGACAGAGTTTGCATCTGTCCTAGACTCTCCTATTGCTAGATTTTTGCCCAAGACTGGGTTGGCAGTGAACTCCAAGCTCCCAGCCTAGCAAGTCAGTTGGGAAAAGAGAGCATTTTTCCCAGTAATTCCAGCAAAAGTCTCAGGACTGGGCCTCATTGGTCTGTCTGGGATTACATGACAACCCCTGAACCACTCTCTGAGGCCAGGGAGATGCAGGGCTCTGATTAGCCACTGTTGGCCACTGGCAACCCCTATAGTCAGGGGTGGGGTTAATTCCATCCCAACCATTAGGACTGGGAGACAGAAAGGGAGCGGCCTCAAGAAAAATGGTGGGGCTGTTCCCAAGGGAAGGGAGCTGGGATGCGAGGTAGGATGTAATCAACAGACTTCTGCAATAAATGTTTCTCAAAATTCCAGATCCAAGACTCTTCAAGGCAG
Source organism: Hippopotamus amphibius kiboko (assembly GCF_030028045.1). Lineage (NCBI taxonomy): Eukaryota > Metazoa > Chordata > Mammalia > Artiodactyla > Hippopotamidae > Hippopotamus > Hippopotamus amphibius. Next base: position 42,369,798 of record NC_080201.1, read on the forward strand.
GGCTGCCAGGGCTGCTTGCCCTGTATACATATTTCTCTTTTTATTCTCACACCAACCCTGTGAGGGCAGTGTTGCTTGAGATAAGGAAACAGGTTCAGGGAGCTTAAGTACCTGGGGCAGAAGTGGGGCGGCTCTGTGTTTGAACTTACCGCCTCTTGAAGGTAGGACCTCAGGCTGCCCGTGTGACCTGGCCCCCTTTATTGTCTCAGACCTGCCTTCCCTATTGCTTCCCGTCTGCTTGCAGACCTGACACCAAGGAGACTGTTCTTGTTTCAAAAAAGACAGGAAAATTTGGCAATGGCCATGAGTTGAGGAGACGTGATAAAATATTTCTTGTTTTCTCGAGTTTACATAGACCAATGTTTCACTGTTGCTATGGGGTGGGTTGGCAGAGAGATGAAAATAAATCTGTGTAATTTATTTTTTCTATGCGTCAAGTATATTTCCGCTTGCTTAGCACACGTGCACACACACAGACGCACGTACACACACACACAGACGCACGCACACACATACAGACGCACACACACATGCCGGCACATATAGACTTTAATAAAATACTTAAACCCCTCTAATGCTCTCTGTGGAAGGAATAAATATGTACTGTACTTTCAACTTCTGTTCTTTGAAATACCATATGGTCTGCACTGTGAGCTTAAAATACTCTGGTGAGCGGATGCTTTCATGCAGCAGATAGCCAGGTGGAGCTTTCCCCGCCAATCTCACAAGGTTAATTAATCCTTTAAAATACAGCGTGGAGGGGTCTTTGCGTCAGGAACAGGCACTGTCAGAGGGAGGCAGCCCATTGGCCTGCACGGGGCTGAGAAGAGAGTACAAAGGCGGCGGGCAAGGTGGGCTGCGCTGCTGCCCGATGGTGCCTTTGATGAGCAAGCTCAGTCACTCAGATCCTCACAGTTTGCGTCCTGCATAATCAGGGATAACAGGCTGATGGTTTGCATGAATAACTAAGTTTGTCATTGTGGTTAATTCTCCCTCAAAAAGAGCCCCCACCATCTCTCTGGCCCATTGCATATTTATAAAGGGCAGGGGTACAAGGCAGAGGAGGCTGGATGTCCTGGTGCCCTAGGGAGAGGGGAGGGGTGGCTGCACCCAGAAGCCAGGGAGGCAGGCTCGTGGCAGGGCTGCTGCTGGAGGAAGGTGCAGAGCTCTGTGGAGCGGGGAAGAGAGGAGCTGCTGTAGGTGGGGTGGAGGTGGGGGAAGCCTGGTTTGCCAGGCCCGATTTGGGCTGTCTTCTTCCCTGCTCTGAGCCTCCGTTTTCCATCCATACAAGGAGCATGTGGGCCACTTGACCCAGGCATCAGGGATTGTCATTTCCAAATGAGGTTGCACGTAGAGTCAGAGAAAGGAGACACTGACATCCATCCAATACCTGTAGTGCTTTGTGAGCAAATACTTTTAGGTAAATTCTTCAATTATCGTGTTGTGTATATTTTGGTATTAAAAAGAATTAGATTTTTCATTGTAAATATTTTAAATAGGCTATGATTCTTGAAACGTCATTGTGGCATTTCTTTCTTTTTAAAAATTTATTTATTTTTTTAATTTAATTTTTATTTTATGTTGAGGTATAGCTGATTTACAATGTTGTGTTAGTTTCAGGTGTGCAGCAAAATGGTTCCGTTATACACATCCATGTCTCCATTCTTTTTCAGATGCTTTTCCCATGGCCTTTCTTTCTGACCCTTCAAAGAATGTCCTGGCAGCCTCTGAGTGGTCCAGATTCCCCTCTTTCCATACCTTTCAGGGGAGCCCGGATAGGGGTTAGAAGAGGCGAGGAGGAACTCAGGGACCCTCTGCACGTCCCTGGTGGCCCTCTGAGGCCAGTAGGTGGCAGTTCTGAGCCTTCCTCCTGGCCACCAGCCTTCCTCCAGTCTGGGGTCCCTAAGCTTTTCAGTCCACATAGCAGAGGGATCTAAGGATGTGCAGGGAAGCTAGATGGGGCAGCTGAGTGGCTGACCCCCAGCCCTGGGTCCATGCTCCAGGTAAGTGGACTTCCTGGGAGAGTTGACATGTTAGGTAAAACCTGAAAGGCAGCAAAGGATCTCAGGCAGAGGGAAAAGAATGTGCTAAGAACACAGACCCTGGTGCTTCCAGGAACTGATAGAAGGCTGGTGTGGCTGGAACACAGAATATTGGGATGGGGACTGGGGAGTCAAGATGATGCTTGACACTGGTGGGGGTAGCAGAGCCAGGCAGCCAGAGTGAAGAGTCTGAACTTTATCCTGAGAGCAGCGGCGAATTCCCCATCCCACTCAAAACATCAGACTTGTCCCTTGGAAAGATCACTGTGACTACAGCTGCCTGACACCTCGTTATATCTCTCCTCTCCCCACCCAGGGCACTGACATATCTGAGCCACCCCACCCGGCCTGGGCGGGGAAGAGCTGCACACCTCCAGCCCCAAAGATAACCAGGAACTGACCTGTCTTGCAGTCCTTGCGAGACAGGCCAGAAGAGGCTGTCTTCAGGATGCCCTCCACCCTAGCTGATGGGGGTGGGTGCATCAGAGGGTCCTTGAACACTAAGCAAAGGGGAGCTGAAGGTCACTACATTTCATGCTGGGCCGTTTGGAGGAAGCACTTTCCCCCTTTTGAGGCTGTCAAGGAGCTCTTAACCCCTGGGAGGGGGAGGGGTCAAGGAGAGGGGGACGTGGCCTGAAGCTAAGGAAATAATCTCTAATGGTGGGTTTGGGGGCATTGGAACTATTTTTGGATAGAGGAGCTGTCAGTTGTGTGTAAGTGTGTGTGAGCCCCAGCCCAGGGCTCCCGCCCCTCCCACCTCCTTATAAGCTGGCCCTGCGTCCCAACAGAAGAGACCCCTGCCTAAGTGACGTATGACATTCTGAAACGGCAAAGCCCACTACAGCCTCAACCACTAATTCATTAATGATGCTCCCCAAGTGTCTCCTGGAGGCCTTTCTCATGCAGGGGAGGGGAGGCCGAGGCCGCAGAGGTTCCCCTCAGAGGGCTGTTGAATGGCTAATGGCTGCTGAGATATAATGTCCACTAAGTCACATCTTATTCCCTATTTAACGTTTAAATATTTAATTAATTAAATGTGGCAAATATTTAATTAAATGCCATCAAAGCCGCCATGACACTGCACTCCGCATTACTCCAAGGCAGCCAGCCTCCTCTCCAGGCTCTCCACTCCCTCCTGACAGTGCTCTCATCCCCTGCCCGGGAGAAAAGATACCCACCCCACAACCCAGTTCTGAGACTCAGGGCACCCATGCCCTGAACGTTATTGTTTGATTAGACCTTAGGCTGGTTGTGCTGTAAACAGTCTCCCCACCTCCACCCAAGGAGTTCCGCTCCTCTCCTCTCCTCTCCCCTGTTCTCCCCGCCTCCCCAAGGACACACGATTAAGACTGGCTCCTGGGCTCACCGCTGTGATAACAGAGTCTGACCTTGACCACACGATGGATGGATGACCCAGGCTGGCCCAACCAGAATCCTTCCCCAGGACTCTTCTAACTGGAGCTAGAGAAGAAAGATTTTTGTTCTCCCTGGCTGTAGGGTTCTGAGGAAGTAAGCTGGGCACTGCCTAAGGCCATGTTCCCTGACATCCAGAGAAAGAATAATCTGACATGCAAAGAGAAAGGAGAAAGCCTAAAACAGTGTCCTATTCTCTGGATCCAGCTGTCTTGAATATAGAACCACCCCTGTTCTTTCTCTGGCAGGATATATGGGTCAGTAAGCACCTCACTTGTTTAAGCCAATTGAAATCAGTTTTCTGTTTCTTTTGTTGTAATCAAAATAGGTTTGACCAATACCAACCACCTCCCCATGCCCCATTACCATCATATCGCTTGTGTGCAGATAAAATGAATTTACTAGTTCAACTGTAAATGATACTTGTTACTAGTGCACATACCTGCCAGCAAAGTTTGCTGGGTTTCCTTGAATATGTCCTGTGCTCTGGATAATGAAGGGGGCATCTAGGCTTGAAAGGATGAATCCCTCAGGCAACTGTTACTCCTGCTGATAAGATCAGCATGCTTCCAGAACAGCTGGATCCAGGGGCTCAAATATTGTCATCACCTCCCTCCCTGTCTGTGTCTCTGTCCGTCTCTCTGCCTCCGTCTCTCTCCCCTGTGCATCCTATCATGTTGGTTTCATTCTCCAGTAATCTTTCTTCCTGTTGTAGCCCCAGCAGCTCCAGGTTTACATTATCCTTACAAAGAGAAATCCCTGTGGAAAAGGGAATCTTTCTTCTGGATACAAGCACAAAATTCTAGGACTAGCTCTGATTGGATGGGCTTTGGTTATGTGCCCATTTCTGAACCCATCACTGAGGCCACGGTTAGAATGCACTAGTTGGCTCCGCTGAGTAATGTGCTGGCCCCAGAGCAGGGAATGGAGCCAGGTGGACCCTGAGAGGGAGGGAGGGTCCCCAAGAAAAGTTGCAGTGCTGCTACCACAGAAAGAGTGAGTGGATATGGGCAGAAAAGAGGAACAGGAAGCAGCTAGACTAAGTTGACACGCTGCTTGGTGGCCCACCTGCCCTGAGGTCTTGCCCTGCAGAGAGTGCCCTCCGGGTGCAGTGAGTGGAGGCGAGGCTGGCATGGGAGGGAGGGAGCATTAGAAATCGTGTCCCACAGTTTGGAGAAATGTTAGGGTTGTCGTCACTTCCCCTGGTGGAGAGAAGGGGTAGGTATAGCGTGGACTGAAGCTGGTGATGGGGGGTTTCTGACAGAGCCAGCCTAACACACTGAGAAAGCACCTACTGTGTACCAGACACCTGGAGAGATTTGGGCCAGGTCTGGGGGGCTGTGCTGTGGGGCGACTGTTCAGCCACCTGATCATTCCCAGAAGGGGGAGAGCTGGGTGGGGAAGGTTCTGAGTATGGGGATGTTCACCCCCAAAAGAAGGGAAAGATGGGTATTCTGGTACCTAAAGCCTAAGAATTGGAGTCACTGGTAACTGAAAATAAATAATACAGTTGAGAATAAATGATATTTATTATGTTTATTGTTTATTATATGTCTCCCTTCATGAACTACCCCATGAATTAGTGGCTTAAAGCAACAGCAATTTATTATTTTAGTGTCCACGTGGGTGACTGGGCTCAGTGGGCAGTTCTTCTATTCCATGTGATGTTGGCTGGGGTTGTTCCTGTGCCTGCATTCAGCTTGGAGCTTGGCCGGAAGGGGAACATCAAGATGGCATTGTTTGTGTCTGGGGTGGCTGCAATGGCAAAGAGCTGGCTCAGCTCCTTTCCGGGCAGGGTAGTTGGACTTTTTATATTGTATTCCGGGCTTCAAGAGACCCAGATCAGAAGCTGCCAGTTCTCTTAATGTCTGGACCCAGAACTGACACAGCCTCACTTCTGCTACATTCTGTTGTCAGAGCAAGTCCCAAGGCCAGTCCAGACTCAAGAAGGGAATTAGATTCCTCTTGATGGAAGAAGGGACGTGTGCTCGCAGGTACAGTGAAATTGTTGTCTGCCATCTTTGGGGACCATCTACCACATCCCAAACGTGGACACTGGAGCGGTCCTGGCACAAAGTACACATTCAACATATATTTGTCGACTGAATTGGACTCAAGTTCCCTATATTCAGTTTATACCCAGACCTGTTCCTAGATCACAGGAGAGGATTGGGGTACCATGACCTTGCTTCCCAGCCTATAGAATGACGGTCTATACGCGCCTCTCCTCACATACATATAGGTTTATAAAGGATGTAAAAGAGACCACAAATAAGGCAAGCAGAATGGTGGGAAGACGGCTTCATGGCCATGGCAGCCTTCCAGGACAGATTCTAGGCTTGGAAAGAGTCTGGGAGCCCCTGTTCCTCCCAGGCCCTTGGTTTCTCCATCTGTACAGCGTGTGCCTGGGACCTGCTGACTAAATGGGCTTGAGGGGCCTTTTTAGTGCTATAGTTTTCTGGTCATGCTATAATACAGATTTATTCATTTATTTATTTACTGATATATCAGGCACTGTGCTAAGTGCTGGGACACAGAAAAGACATGACACAGTTGGTGACTTCTCAGACTTGTAAATTACAGGTAAATGTGACCAGTATATTCGAAGGGGATGGACACATCACCCTCAAGATCCAGGTACGATCAGTTCAAATGACCTTCTTAGGCCAGTGCTTCTGTTCCTGGCTGACCAGCAGAATCCACCTGCGTAGAGGTTTTAAATGCTGATGCTGAAGCCCCTATTCCTAGAGATTTGATTTATTGGTCTGAAGTGCAACCTAGAGTTTAATCTAAATTAAAAGATCCCCAGGCAATTCTAATATGCCCCAGGCCCTCTGGTTCTAATTTCCAGCCTGGATTCCCAGTTGCCTCTTGGCTACACCCCAGCACACACTCAAAGGCAGGACCCCACTCTTTCTCCTTAACTTCCCCTCCCGAGTACTGCCCCCGCCCCACCCTTGGAAGTGCTGAGAGAGGCCAGCCTGCAGTGGAGCATGAGGGAGCAGGCTAAAACTGCTGGCCCTCCCTGCCCTGTGTCCCTCCCACCCCCCTAAGTAGGACCCTGGCAGTCTGTGTGTCTTTGCTGGCCTCTGGAAACCTGGTGGACTGGGTACCCACGCAGCCTGGGGGGACGCTGCTGGCACTGATGGAAGGGTAACAGTGTACCAGTTCACACAAAGCTGTCCACCATGGCTGAAACTGTGGGGCATGTTCACCACTGCCCAGAAGATGCCAGCAGCCTGCCCTGCCTGGGGGTTGTTAAAGAAAAAATTATGCATGGCACTTGTTGAAGGTGACAGGGCAGATTTCATTCAAGGTTGGCGTTGAGATAGATGTCAGGACCACTGCAGTGGGATCTTGAATTGGAGGGGAGAGATTGGCCTCTACTCCGAACATCACAACAAAAAGTGGGAATTGATTGCCAAGGAGCAGGGTGAGGAGGTCAGTGGATGGAAAATTACTAAGCAAACATCAGGAGTGAGGGGGATTTGGGCTAAACCGACCTAACAGGATTCTTGCTGAAGGCAGGCCAGGGTGACCAGACATCACCTGGGGGATGGTGGGGGATGAGGAACCAGATTTCGAGGGTGATCAGATATCAAGGGTGGGGGGTTCTGGTTAAACTGACTTAGCAGGATTTTTGCTAAAATAGGACAATGCAGACACAAACACCAAAGTCCAAAAGCCGAAGTCTAGTTGAAAAAGAGTTCAGGGGAGCCTGAGTCGAGTTTGAATGAGGAGAGAATCTTTGCCAGTGTTCAGGGAACCCCCAGCCATGCAGAGCCAGGAAAATAAGCACCCCATCTGTGATAAGGCTGAGACCTGAGGGAGGACGTCCACACTGAGAAACCAAGACAGGGGTCCCATTGAAGAGGAAAGACAACGTCAACAAAAAAGTGAGAATCCTTAAGGAGATGAAATGGGGGTGGCATGGGGGTAGGGGAGGACTATCAGGAACTAAAAAAATAAAATGACTGCTCAGTTTAAATATCCAACTGATGAGCTCAGAAACAGAGTGATCACTGCAGAGAAATAAGTCAGGGTCCTGGGAGTTCAAGTGCAAGAAAATCTCATCTAAGTGCAAAACGAGAAAGAGATTTGGAGAACAAATCCAGGCAATCTAACATTCAAAGGAGAGGGGTTTCAGAAAAAGAGAGAGAGAGAGAGAGAAAGAATATATAAAGGGAAAACAATAATAGAACAATTAATTAAAGAACATTTTCTGAGCTGAAGAGAAGCCTTGATTAAAGGGGCTTGTAGAGTTCCAGGAAAGGTTAATTAAAAAGACATATACTTAGACCCTGGTGTAATTCCCTGAATAATAAACTTCCAGACAAAAAGGAGGGTTACTTACAAAGAAAAGAAAAATCAGGTTAGTATTGGCTTTCTTGCTGCCACCCTGCCACCCAATCACAACATTGTTTCAGACCCTCAAGGGACAAGGATAACCCAAGAATCCCATATCCACACAAGGTGTGATTCACATATCAGGGTGATGACACGGGGCTTCAGAACACACTACATCTTGTACCCCATCTGAGGAAGCTGCTGGAGAAATGGACTGGGCCCAGCAAGGAAAACCAGATGATGACCTGGAATTGAATTCAGAATGATCGCAGCAAAATCCAGACATTGGAGGTAGGAGACGCATGGAGAATAGCAAGAGGAAGAAAGAAGGAGGGGTGACCAAGGACTTTCATCTCTGCAGGCCAGGAAAACCTTCTGATGGGAGGGCAAGTTGTTTGAATTCCATATGTCTATGGGGTGGTTTAAAAAACTATGCCCATGAAGTATTCAGTGATCTTCCCTTCAAGAGGTGGAGCTTAATTCCCCTTCCAGGGAGTGTGGGATGGACTTAGTGACTCACTTCTAACCAATAGAATACAACAGAGTGAGGGAGTGTGACTCTGAGACTAACCCTGGAAAGGATGCTGGCACTCCCTCCTCAGCTCTGTGTTGTGGGCAGCTCTTCAGAGGCCTGTGTGACAAGGGACAGGAGCCAATAGCCCCAGGAGTGAGCTTGGAAGACGACCCTCCAGACTCAGCCATGCCTTGGCTGACACTTGATCACGACTCCTGAGAGACTGTGAGCCAGGATGCCCAGCTAAGCTGCCCCTGGGCTCATGACCTGCAGAACTGTGAGATAATCAGTGTTCATTGATTTAAGCTGCTAGCTTTCATGGTAATTTGTTACCCAGCTATAGATAATGAATACACTCTGTAAAGAAGCACAGCTTTCTATGATTATTAGCAGTGGGAAGGGAACCATCAGTGGGAGGGAAAAGTATCACAGAATTTCCAAATTAATAGGGGAAGGAATGATGAGGAACCCGAGCAAGCAGCAAAGAGACAATAATGTTGTGAATATAAGAAAAATGAACAAAACTAGTAAATACATTACAAAATTGAAGAAAAAAAATAGACCTCTAAATTACGTGATTTTCAAAATTCAATTCTTCTTTTTTAAACCTCTTTATTGGAATATAATTGCTTTACACTGTTGTGCCAATTTTTGACATACACCAAAGTGAATCAGCTGTATTTATACATATATCCCCATATCCCCTCCCTCCTGCGACTCCCTCCCACCCTCCCTATCCTGGCCCTCTAAGTCATCACCCATCATTGAGTTTATCTCCCTATGTTATGCAGGAACTTCCTACGATTTTACATTTGGGAGTGTATATATGTCAATGCTACTCTCTCACTTCGTCCCAGCTTCCCTTTTCTCCCCCCACCCTGTGTCCTCAAGTCCGTTCTCTACATCTGCATCTTTATTCTTGCCCTGCAAAATTCAATTCTTGATGGCGAAAAGGCTTCATGTGCAATCTAGAGGAAACCTAGGCACACTTTACCATACTTTACCAACCAAAACTAAACAGAAAAACAGATAACCATATTTCATTAAATAAAATTTTTTTCATTTAGGAAAAGATCTTAATAGAAAAATAATAATTAAAATGTTATATACAGGGTTTCCCTGGTGGTGCAGTGGTTAAGAATCTGCCTGCCAATGCAGGGGACATGGGTTTGATCCCTAGGCTGGGAAGATCCCACATGCCGTGGAGCAACTAAGCCCATGTGCCACAACTACTGAGCCTGTGCTCCAGTCCCTGTTAGCCACAACTACTGAAGCCCGTGCACCTAGAGCCTGTGCTCTGCGACAAGAGAAGCCACCACAATGAGAAGCCCATGCATCACAACTAAAGAATAGCCCCTGCTCGCTGCAACTACAGAAAGCCCACGTGCAGCAATGAAGACCAAAAGCAGCCAATAAAAATAAATTTATTTTTAAAAATGTTATATACAAAGAGATCTTTGTTTTAATAGAGGATTGAGCCCTTACTGTACAAATGTATAGTAAGTCCCTGTCTGACTTATTTCACTTAGCATAATGCCCTCAAAGTCCATCAACATCACAAATGCACAAATGGCAGGATTTCCATATGTATATATATCACATTTTATCTATTCATCCATTGATGGACATGTTGCTTCCATATCTTGGCTATTGTAAATAAAGCTGCAGTGAACATGGGATGCAGATATCTTTTTGAGTTAGTGTTTTCATTTTCTTTGGATAAATACTCAGATATAGATTGTGGCTGTCCCATTTTCCCAATACCATGTATTGAAGAGACTGTCTTTTCCCCATTGTATATTCTTAGCTCCTTTGTTGTAGGCTAATTGACCATATATGCATAGATTTATTTCTGGGTTCTCTATTCTGTTCCATTGATCTGTGTGTCTGTATTTATGCCAATACCATACTGTTTTGATTATTATCACTTTGTAATATAGTTTGAAAGGTCAAATTTTATTTCTTTCTGATGGAGATACAGAAACAGCAGCCCCATTTAATATTTCATTCTGTTACAATGACTTGAATGCCAACTTTGCTATATATTAAATTCGCATGTGTATTAGGATCTATTTCTGGCTTATCTTCTTTTTTTGACTTTTTAAAATATTCTTTTCCATTATGATTTCTCACAGGATATTGAATATAGTTCCCTGTGCTATACAGAAGGACCTTGTTGTTTATCCATCCTATATATAATTGTTTACATCTGCTAATCCCACACTCCCTGTCCTTCCCTACCACCCCCACCCCCCACCCTGGGAAACCACAAGTCTGTTCTCTACATCTTTGATTCTGTTTCTGCTTTGTAGATACGTTTTTTAGATTCCACATGTAAGTGAATATCATATGGTATTTGTCTTTCTGATTTACTTCACTTAGTATGATAATCTCTAGTTGCATCCATGCTGCTGCAAATGGCATTATTTTGTTCTTTTTTATGTCTTAGTAGTATTCCATTGTACATATGTACCACATCATCTTTATCCATTCATCTGTTGACAGACATTTAGGTTGCTCCTATGACTTGGCTATTGTGAATGGTGCTGCTATGAACTTAGGGTTGCATGTATCTTTTGAATTACAGTTTTGTCCTGGTATATGCCCAGGAGGGGGATTGCTGGATCATACGGTAATTCTATTCTTAGCTTTCTGGGGAACCTCCACACAGTTTTCCAAAGTGGCTACACCAACTTACATTCCTACCAACAGTGTAGGAGGGTTCCCTTTTCTCTACACCCTCTCCAGTATTTGTTGTTTGTAGACTTTTTAATGATGGCCATTCTGACCAGTGTGAGGTGGTGCCTCATTGTAGTTTTGATTTTCATTTCTCTAATAATTAGTGATATTGAGTATCTTCTCATGTGCCTGCTGACCCTCTGTATGTCTTCTTTGGAGAAATGTCTATTAAAGTCCTCTGCCCATTTTTTGATTGGATTGTTTGGATTTTTTGTTGTTGAGTTGTATGAGCTGTTTGTATATTTTGGAGATTAAGCCCTTGTCTGTTGCATGATTTGCAAATATTTCCTCCCATTCCATAGGTTGTCCTTTCATTTTTTTTTTTAATGGTTTCCTTTGCTGTGCAAAAGCTTGTAAGTTTGATGAGGTACCATTTGTTTATTTTTATTTTTATTTCTATTGCCTTGGGAGACCAACCTAAGAAAACATTTGTATGATTTATGTCAGAAAATGTGTTGCCTAGGCTCTCTTCTAGGAGTTTTATGGTGTCATGTCTTATGTTTAAGTCTTTAAGCCATTTTCTGGTTTATCTTCTTTGTTGTATGAATTCCGATGTAAAACTATATTACTGTGATACAATAGTTTTTTTAGATATTAAGACAACTTCACTGTCCCAGCCCCTCAATGCTGTTCTATTTCACACTTTCTAGGTTTTTCCCAGTCTTCTGTTTTCCATTAATGTCTAGATTATTTTGTTTTATTCAAATTAAAAAATCATATAAACACAAAACTTCAGGAATGATTTGGGATTTCATGAAATTCATTTATTAATTTGGGATATTTTATGTTTTATGTTAGATATATTCATTCAAAAACATGGCATATCTTTCCATTTGGAACATATTTTATACTCTAAAAAAAAAGAGTGAGAGAAATGAATTCAAATATCTGATGATTTATGTAACTTGTACCTTTGGGGCCTATAAGAGGCCCCAAATCTCCAAGGTCACTGGACATATTGAGAATTTGTCCCCTGCTTTGAGAGCAGCTACATTTGGTTGTTGGAAGGTGGGGGTGAGTCTCTTGCCTAGGACTCTCTCTCTCATGACTTCTAATCTCAATGGCATGAAGGCAACAGCACTGACTGGCATCCTGCTGGAAAGGGCAGGTTTTGGAGTTACATCAGCCTCAGTTTGTATGCAGCTCTACTACCTAATGGTTATGTCCCCTTGAATTGCGTGTCCTTGAATTCCCCAAGCCTCAGTTTTCTTTTCTGTAAAATAAACATAATACTCATCTCATTGTTGTAGGGATTAAATGAGCAAAGATCTGCAAAGCACTTAGTGCCTATAGGAGGACAGTGCCTTGGAGGTAAAGAGATGCTGTCTATGTGTTGCCCATTATTAGCATACGAGAAAGAAGAGCAGGACACGCCATCACTGCCCACCTGCAAGCACCAGTGGCTGGAGCCATTAGCAGATCTCTATTACAAGATACACCTCATCAACTCCAGCTGGTAGTTTACCAGGAAGACTTTTCTAGCATGCAGTATGAATTTGTCACCTGAGAAGCATTTACATCCTCATAGCTCAGGTCAGGGAAAGAGTCTGAGCCTGCCTTTCTGTTTGTATCACTCTTCAAGAACTTGCAGTTTTTTTTTTTCTTTAAGAACTTTTATTGAGATACAATTGACATACAATAAACTGCATATATTTAAAGCTTACAATTTGATATATTTTTCTTATTAGTAACGTATGTATGGCAATCCCAATCTCCCAAGTGATTCCACCGCCCACCCCCCGGTTTCCCCACTTGGTAGAACTTGCAGAGTTTGATGATGAGCCCCATGTCCAATCCTGGTAGACCTTCTGAGTACTATAGGCATTTTCTGGATCTCTCCTACATCAGACTCTGTTGAGCATTTCCTCCTTGAATCATCTGCTCCTTTGCTCCTAGGAATCCTAGGAGTCCTCTGAGCTCCCCTCCTTCCTTTCTGATGACCCTTTCCTGGTTGATGTCCTTCACCCAATCTTTGCCCATAAGCACCCCCCAGGATTCTGTTCCTGGTCCCCTGCCCTTATCCTTTAAGCTCTTCTTAAATGCTTTTATCCATGGTCCTTACAGGTTTACACAAGCCTTTTTATCTCTGACCTTCAGTTTCCTGTCTCAAGTTTTATTTGGGCATTCACTTATGGGGTGTCCATGTGAACTTTAAATTGATATGTCCAAAATTAATCTCCTGCACCTCCTGCCCCCATATACGTACCCCCAAATGACCTTATCTTCCTTCTTATTGCTAATTCAGTTAATAGGGTCACCATTTAGTCAATTCCCAAACCAGAAATCCAGCAATCATCCCTATTTTTTTCTCACCATGTTTAGTTTTTCCCCAAGCCTTGCTGACTTTCTCTCTCAGACACGATCATCCCATTTACAACCCTCATTCAGGACCTCAGCATCTTTACCTGAATCACAGTGATACAATTTAAACTCCTTGGTGCCAAGTCTGTCCCCCCAACACTGCCTCTCCACTCATTTTTTACGACACTCCTCCTCACAATTCATGATCTAGTAAGAGTACACTGTGGTTTCGCCAAATCAGAAAGCCATGTTATGCCCTGTGCCAATCCCTTTACTGAGAGCACCCTTCCCATCTTTGCTTGGCTACCTCTTACTCATTGTAGTGGGTTGAATGGTCTTCCCCTAAAATATATATCCATCTGGAGCCTGAGAATGTGATCGTATTTGGAAAAAGGCACATATGATTAAGTTAAGGATCTTGAGATGGGATCATCCTGGATTTTCCAGGTAAGCCCTAAAGCCTATGACAAATGTCTTTATAGGAAGAGGAGGAGAGAAACACAGACAGCCCTGTGAAGATGGAGGCGGAGATTGGAGCTGTGCTGCCACAAACCAAGGAACACTTGGGGCCACCAAAAGGTGGAAGAGACAAGGAGGAAATCTCACCTAAAGAATCTTCAGAGCACACCTGGCCTTGCTTGATTGTTGGACTTCTAGCCTCTAAAACTGTGAGAAAATAAATTTCCATTGTTTCAAGTTATCAAGTGTTGTAATTTGCTATGCCAGCCCCAGGAAACTAATACACTCACCCTTCAGGATTCAGTTCATGCATCATCTCCTCCAGGAAGTCCTCCCTGAATTTCTCCTACCATCAACTATTCCTCTCAGTTTGCAGTTCGCATCTACCCTAGACAAATGCATCAATATTTTTGATGGTCATAGAAAGGTCCCTTCCTAGAATATAATGCAAGTCAATTGCAAAGTTTAACTACAAATCTTTTTCTAAAAGTAGGATTTTTATGAACTAGGATAAATATGTAGAATTTTAATTGGCTTTTTAAACGAATCATATTTGGATTCTATTTTAAAAAGCGATATTGGAGAATTGCTAGAATCACATGCAGAACCATTGACTAAGAGCAGTAAGCAATGGATAAATTTTACCAAAAATAAAAAACTATTTCAAAAGAAGGTGGTTTGATTATTATGACAGAAGCTGTTAATTGCCAGTCAATATTTATTCCTTTCTCACTGACAGCACCTGATTCTGTTCAAGGTGGTGATGTGCTCAGGTAAAAAGTCTCACATCTCAGAATCCTTTGCAGCTAGGAGTAGCCATGTGGTGACATTTTGGCCAAGGAGATATAAAAGTCTGTTTATGGGGCTTCTGTGAAAGTTGTTGTTTTCCTGATAAATAAGAAATACACTAAGCTGGCGTGAACATTTTTGCCCCCTTCTTTGAGTTGAGACATGGATATGATGCATGGAGGTGCATCAGCCACCTTGAGAAAGCAAGCAAGAAGTCCTCAGAGGATGCCGGAACAGGAAGCCAGAGGAGCCTTGTCTGCGATGCTCCCTGTGGGCAGTGGCGCCCCAGCCCAGCTATTTGGCCTTGGTGTTTCTGTCATATGAAAAAAATAAACTCTTAGCTTGTTTAAGTTGCTAAATTGGGTTTCTGTCAAATGCAATCCTGACTGATACAAATAGCAAAGGATGAAGGGAGGCCCTTAGTATGATAGCTGAAGCCATCAATTACCTTTTGTAAAACATAATAGTATTGCAAAAGTCAAACATGAAGGGTATCTTGTCATGCTAGCACACAATTTTATTGGAAACATTATACTACCAAAAAGTCAACATTAGATTTACTGTTTTTAAGCAAACTTTTCATTTACATACAACAGACATATGAAAGAGTACACTAGTTTTATATTTGTTCTAAAACATCCTTGCAATTATAACCTAAATTTTAGTAAATATTGGGTGAATGTTTTTTCACAATATTTTTTCTACTGTCTCACCGTATAGTGCCAATAAAACCTTTTCATTTTTTGCATGAAATTTTGCCTTCCCCTAAGTGGATTCACTTCAGAGTGTTCTTTTTCTTTTTCCCTTTGTACACTTGTTCTTGAATAATGATGTCCTGAATCTCTTCTAGAAAGTCGTAGATCTGAATAAAGATGTAGAATATCTGAATAATATAGTTAATTGTTGTAAATTTTACTCTATAAATGGAGAGCGTACATTGTCTTCTTATGTCTCCTGGACAGTCCCAAAAATCAAGCATGTTCTTGCCCACAACAAAAACCTTAGGCAATCTCAATGAAATCAAGATTTTACTGGTCATATTCTCTGATCATATCCCAGTGAAAACAGAAAGCAATCTTAAAAAAAAAAAATCCCTTCAAAAAATCATTGAGGAAAACAAACATGTAATATCTGGAAATTAAACAATCTTTTCTGAATTACCTGGATCAAAAGAGGAATTAAGGAGAACATTTCACACCAAAACCTAAGGAACAGAAAAAATCAGAGGAAAATTATAGTAAATAAAATCTTTTAATATTAAAAAATAAAGTGAAAAAACCATTTAAGTATTCAATTTAGGAATTAGAAAAAAGCCACACTACACACATGCACATAGCAGGAAGGGGATTAACAAAGGTAAAAGTTGCAAATAATGAGATAGAAAACTGAAAATAATATAATGGTAAACCCAAAAGTGACTCAAAAAACAACAAAAAAACAAATATACACTCCCTTCAAATCTGAATGCGAAAAAAAGAAGAAAGCAAAGAAGGTAAAAATATTAGAAATTAGAAAGTAGTTACAACCACAGACCCTATGGTATGCACCTTTATGGAGTAAAGTTTATAATCTAGAGGAAAATGAATAATTTCTAGAAAAAGATTACCAATAATTACTAAATAATAGGAATAAAAAAATCTAAACTGACCAAGAATCAGGGAAGAATTGTAGCAACCAAAGTTCTGCCATTAGGAGGTGGTTTATTTTCCACATTGTTTCAAAGAAGAAAATGAAACAAATGGCATACATAAAAGGCAGAAGAGACCAATGTAATTCCAATTACTTTGAAAAATAATTTTGGGAAAAATAGATGTTTTACTATACTGTCTTCCTATGCAGAAATATGGTATGTCTGGCAAATAATTCCTTTAATCTTCTTTTAATAATATCTAAAATCTGTTGTGTTATAAATGCTGAACTTTCCTTGTTAAATTTACTCTTGATTGTTTTCTTGATTTTGTGAACATTGTCCATGAATTTCCCCGCATTTCTACAGCTAATCATTTATATTAGACATGGAGAGAAACCACTGATTTTGGTACATTTATCTGGAATCTAAGAACCTAGCAAAATCTCTTAAATTTTATTAATTCATTTATTAGCATCTGCATGTAAAGACAATTCTTTATAGCTCCATAATTTATTCCCCCATATTGATGGACATTCAAGTTATTTCCAGTTTTGTTGCCTTACACACAATGCTGCAGGAAATATCCTTGCCCAGATATACACTAAGATTTTCAAGGGAGTCTGGAGAGCAGAGTTGCCGGGTCAAGAAGACATCTGTGCTAGAGCTGGGACCCTTGGGTGCACAAGGAAGAAAAAATATCTTCCCATTAAAACTTTATTTCAATTTCATGCTGACAACTAACATTAGTAAATCTGGGGTTTCCCTTCCTCTGGGTTTGAGTCCAAGTTCTGTTCCCCCAAAATGCCCAGGCCTGGTGGTATGGTGAGAAATGTGCGGTTCTCTGCCATGGGTCCATTCTGGCTTCAATGACATCATAGACCCCTCAATCCAGGTAGCTCCCTCTCGTGGTTCTGTATTACGGGCTGTGGGGTGGGCTTGAGGCTGTTGGGGGGCCTGTTTGCCACCTTCTGCCATAGCCCAGCATCTCAGGAGAGGGCCTGCCTACCTCAGGAAGGCACAGACATCCAGCAGCCCTTCTCTGCTCTCTCCAGGCCAAGGTCTTGGCTCCTGACACCCTCTGCCATTTTCTCTGTCCCCATGCAGTTCACCCCTCTGTACCCCAGCCCAGAGGAAACTTTTCTGAAGGGCAGAGAGAGGCCTTCTTTAAATCTCTTCCTGCTCTCCCAATGTTTCTCCAATGTTCTCTCAGGACCTGGACCTGGTGTCTTCTCTGTTTACTCAAGGGCTTGATTTTTGAAAAGAAAGCTAGAAAAATGCTTGCAGCCTTCACCCTCCCACTCCTCTCCTGAGATGGGGAGCAAAGAATGGCCCAGCTGCCTGCATTTGATGGGGGTGAAGGAGGGACACTGGGAGGAGGGGAGGGAGGCACTATCAGGTAGACAGAAACAAAACCTGGGGCAATATGTAAACTATCTCCTGCCACAGACATTTTAAAACTGCAACAAATAATGCACAGTTCAAAAGAAGTAGCAATTCACCATCCCATCAGTAATGACCTCTATAGGTGTCCTTCCTACAAACTCACCACCTGTAGTTCTTTCAAATATTTTGTCACCCTCAGGGGTGCTGGTCTCATTCAAATGTTCCTGATACTCAGACATGTTGAAAGTCTTTTCAACATCTGCAGCTCCTCTTCTGTGAATTGTCTGGTTCTACCTTGGCCTATTTTTGTATTGGGTCGTTTGTCTTTTTCTCAGCAATTTGTAGGAGTCTTTTGTTTACTAGAGGTCAGGTAGGTCTGGGAAGTGAAGTCGACCGTGTCAGTAGGGACAAATCAGAGGGCTGAGCTGTTGGGTTCTTCAAGGGGCAGACCAGATTGCCTGAGAGAAAGATCCAGGTGCTCAGGAGCCCCCATCCCACATATTCACAGCGTTTACAGGCCTGTGGATGGGACAGCAGGAGCGAGTAGGGTGTGTGGTGTGCCAGCATCATGGTCGCGTCTGTAGAAAAAGAAACAGTGAAAACAATGAAATGGGTAAAATAAAATACAACACAAAATAAAATACAAGTGAAGTGATAAAATAATAAAATAAAGTAAAATAAAATAAAATAAAATAAAAGCCATGCTTTTATGATGCTCTGGGACAAGAGCCTGGGGGGGCGGGGGGGCATCTGAGACCAAAGAGCACAATGGCAGGTCCTCAGACCCTTCACTATTCCACGCTCTCTCCAGTGTTTCCTCCCTTTTAAAGCCCACAGCAACCCTGTGGGTGCGAATGAATATTCCCATTTAGTGGATGATTCAGGGAGACCCAGAGAGGTGAAATGACTCGTCCGGAGCGCAGGGGAAGTAGGTGATAGAGCCAGGAATGGGACTTGAGGCTGTTGATTCTGCTCCACATCACTTTTTAATTTATTATGTTCTCATTTACCTTCATTGTGTTTTGTTTTACTTCACTGTTCTGAGTCTTTCATCTTCTAAGGAATCCTAAATAAACGCGTGGAACCGCACTGTGTACACAGTAAGTGTCCAATCACTGCTCCAGAAACACAGCTGGGGGCGCAGGCTGGGGACTGGCCCTAGGCACCCGGCCCTCCCTCCCGCGGGCAGCCCGGCTGCAGGCCTAGGGCTGGGCACAAGCGCGCGTGGCCAGGTGGGCTTTTTATGGCTCTGCCAGAGGAGGTCTTTCTTATTAGTAGCTTTTACAGCGTTCACCGAGACACTATTTGCAGCTTCTTAAATGCTTCAGCTGGCTTTCTTTCAGCTCGGCACCACTGCCCCTGAATTCCCCAGTGCGGCGGCTCCTCCCGGTTGGGAGGTGCGGGGTCCGGCTAGAGGGGGTCCGGCCCCCTCCCCGGACTCCCGGCCCCTCCCCCGGACTCGGGCCCCCTCCCCTGGCGCAGGGGATGCTGGCTCCCGGCTCATCGCCTTCTGCGCCAACGTGCACGGCTCACGTGGCAAATTCCCACCGCTCTCCAGGCGGGAGCCCGGCCCTCCGTAACGTCCCTCTGTCTGCCACCCCTCTACCCCACCGCTCGCTGCCCGGAGCTGGCTCAGGAAGTGCCCCTGGCTTGCCCCAGGGGGCCCGCACCCACTCTTGGCCAAATGGCCCGGTGCATCATTTCCGGTTCATGTCCGGGCCCCAGGCGCCTTCGGTGCGCGGCCCAGCTTGGGCAGGATGGCTCAGGGTCCTGCCCGGCCATCTACCACCCGTGCGCCCTCAGCCAGGCCCTGGGCCTGTCCGAGCCGCAGTCTCCTCGGGGGTCGAGTGCGGTGACAGCCCCCGTCCCACAGGGTCCGGGCGGCCGCAGAGCGAGCGGTGCGGACAAGCAGGCCTGAGGGAGCGCTGCGAGGCGCCTCGGTCGCGCCGGGCCTGCCTTCCAGCCCCCTGCTCCCCGCCTGTGCCGGCGCCCTCCCCGCGGGAGCTGCTGGCTCGTCGCGCTTCTCTGGCCTCCGCAAAGCCAATTAGCGCGCCGGCGCCCGAACCGCACGACGCGGCGGCCGGAGGACGGGGCAGCGGGGTGGGGCCGACTTCCCCGCGGCCTGAGCTGCTGGTCGCGCACGGCGCGGGCCCGGCGGGCGGTGGCGGGAGGCCGCCTGGCTCCAGGGGGCGCGCCGCAGGTGGCCTCCGCGGGCCCGCACCCCCGCCCCGCCGCGCGCGCCCTCCCGGCGGCGCGATCGCAAAGCGTCTGCTGCCATCTGGTGGCGGCACCCGGGCAGCTGCGGCGCGGGGCGGGGGGGCGGGGCCTGGGGCGCGCGGCTCGCGGACCCCTATCCGGAGCCTCTCGCAGCCGCTCGGCTCCACACAGCCCAGAAGCCCCACGCCCCCGACCTCCCGCGCTGCCTGGGATTCCCCAGGCCGAACGCGAATGGCCGGCGTCCCGAGAGAGGCAGTGTTGCTCGACGGTCGGCGCCTGGGCTCCCATGCCCACGCCTGACTGTGGAGCCGCCTTGCCCCGCCTCAGAGGGGCCCTTCACTCTCTGAACCGCATTTTCTCATCTGTAAAGTGGGGCTGAAGGAAGGGAGTGTCTTGTGGAGCCTTCAGATTGCCTCGGCAGACGCGTGTCAAGTCCCAGACCCACAGCTGTGGCTCTTATAAAGTCCCAGACAGCTTCTCACACACTCTGTGTCATTCTGCCACTCACCGGTGTGAAACCTCGGCCATCCCATGAATTTTCTGCTTCTCCATCTGTAAACTGGAGATGCCACTGCTGGCCTGCACCCCAGGGTGTGGTAGCTGGCTGAAAGATGACTCCGCCTCCCTGCCGACAGGTGCACCTGACGTCACTGGCCTTCTGAGCCTTCCACCTGTGAGCTCCCAGAGGGCAATTCTCTGCCAGAATGAAAAGATCCTCCCAGCTGCTGCTCAGACCTGGAGGTTCTGCCTGGGGCCTTGTACCTTATAGGCAGGACCTGTTGTCTGAAGGAAGAGGACCTCGGCGGCTTTTCTGGGAACCACAGACCAAAAGGTCCAAATTAGGGGTCCTGCTCTCTGACCCCTTCCAAAAGAGGCCACACTGAAGCAGATGCCTCATCCTTACAATAATATGATGGAATATTTAAGGAAAACAAATTCTCCTTAAAAAAAGAAAAAGCTCTTTGGATGCCTTCATGCACCAGGCACTGTCCCTGAGACTTGGTGCAGTGTGTGTGTGCACACGCCATGCCTTACACACGGTTCCAGTCGGCACACGGCTTTAATTACTTCTCAGCGTGCAGCGAGAGGGGGCCTACAGAACTGGCGCGGCAGTCAGGTACACCAGCTGGGAGGGGGGCGTCGCCAGCAGCCGCTGCCATTCTGCCTGTGAAAACACCAGCTCCAATTCAAAGGTATCAAATATTTGCCTAGCTGTTCAACATTTCTTTAAATAATACACTCGCGACTAATTCATATCTAGACTCGTCTTCATCTCTCCCAGGCCTCCCCCCTGGATCAGCGTATCTTGTCTATTCCGGGAGAAAGTTGTCCTACATTCTAAAAATAGACCCCAGAGTCTGGACACCGGCATGCACAGTCAGTGGAGGCTTTTTTATTCATCTTGAGGGCTGTACTCTTGGGACAGCTGAATCAAAGCCCAGGGACACATTGGTGAAACAGCCAGGCATGGGCACCCAGGTGCATGGAGGAGGCTGGGTTTGTGGTGGCTGCTGCCTTCCAAAAGAAAGTTGGTCTGCTCCCAAGAACTCCCCACCCAGCTTGGTCCTTTGACCTTTGAGGGGAGTGCGTCCCTCTCACGTCAGAGCCAAGGGCCTTTCTCCTTCACAGATGGGTCTGTTTTCCCGTTAAAGTTACAAGCCCAGGATGTTCCTGTATCAGCCAGGATCTGGCAAGAAGCAGGTGGCATGCTCACCTGGGTCATTTGGGGAGAGTGAAACTATGAGGGAGGGTCAGCACTCGGGGCCTGGGGGAGGAGGAGCTACCTGAATATGGAGGCCAAGGTGGCCGTGCAGAGCATGCCATTGGACAGGAGGATGGCCTCTGGGGGAGGAGCCCAGGGAATGGCCACCCTAACCACTCTCCCCTGCCCAAAGTCTCCTGCTAGGCACCCCCCACCCCGAAGGCTCACACCCATCCCGGAGGCAGTGATGTGTCTGATGTGTTCGTTTGGGGGAGCCTGTGTGGGAAGGTGCAAGGGCAGAAGGGAGGCATTCAGCTCCCTGTCCCTTTCTTGGGACGTCTCTACCTCTCCAGTCCTCTCCTGTCTCTCCTAGTGTTGGCATCATTTCTCTCTCGCTGTCTTACCATCTGTGTCTCTCACTGACTCATCTCTTTGTTTTCCTCTAGATATATCCTCCCTGCTTTCTGTGCTGTGAAGGAAGAGGGGGGGGTGGGTACTGTGCGCCTTTCCCAAGTGATCCAATTGCAGGAGGGCCCAACAGCCCTTTCCACTGTGGCCTGCCGCCACTGTAGGAGGGAGAGCGGCCCGGCCCGGGAGACAGGCTTCATGTGACCTCCAGCGCTGCCTTCTCTGAACTCCACTAAATGAGGCCAATCAGCATCACTTTCCTTTTATTACTTCAAGGACTTCCTCATCCACTTCTTTTCATCCTTCTTGCTGCTTTCGCCTGGAATTAGCAAGGAGGAGTTCCCTGCTCCTTGTATCACCTCGAGCCACTATCCAGCCCTTTCTGAGAGCTCCTACTGTGTGCCCAGGCTGCCTGAATGATGTGGGGTCAGTGCTCAGAGCACACGGTCCAGATGGGGGCAGGTCCCCGCCACCCATTCACTCAGTCATTTGACAGAATGCACCACTGTGCTTGGGCTCTGGGCCAGACCCTGGGTGTATAAATAGCAATGAGGGATTTAGTGTCTGCTCTTGACAGAGCAGATGGGGAGATTGTGTAGCACAGTGGATAAACCCACCTAAGCCTCAGTTTCCTCTTCTATGAAATAAGCGTGACAATCCCTACCTCACCGGCTTGCTTAGGGGTGATGTGAGATCACAGGAGATGGTTGTTACTAAGTTGCAGGGACTTCTTCCCCCTACACACACACAAATAAAAAATATAACCTCACATGGAAGGTGGGACCTCCCAGGTCGGGGGTGAGGAGGTAGCAGAGAGAGGGGCTGGGATTGCAGACCTCAGACAGCAGGAGGAACAGATGCGGACCTACCCCTCCAGCTTCGGCTCTGGTTTTAACTGGAATAAAATAACTTTCAGGATGAATATCCCCTCTACGAGGCATGTCCACTTATGAGGGAATCCCTGGTAACAGATTATTACCACAGTACAAAGAAATCCTACTCTCCCAATCTGGGGGTAATATATACAGCCAGATAATGCAAAATGAATTTTCATGTTATTTTTGCTTATTTTTAAGTCCGTTGGGTGCATCGTGGCTGATCGCTGTTCTGACATTTTTCTTCCCTCATTAAGAAAGATGCCCCTGGTGAGTTACCTGTGCCGGGCTCAGAGCAGAAAATAAATATCACTGGCATCCACTTTCCTGTGCTCTCTGGGTGTAATTAAGAAAAAGGCACCTGCAGGAGAGAGAAAGAACAGAATAGAACATGGCCTAGTGGTTATGCTTCACAGAACTCCCTAGTCTGTAAAACCATCTGAGTGTCCTTCCTTTCCAGGATACCTTTCCTGACCTGTCAGGGCCTCACTCCAGTCTTGAACCCTAGCACTTCCCTCTGGGGACTTCTTTTCATGTGGTTTGTTTTTCCCCTTTAATACATTTCTCAGCCCTTCTTTGGTAGAGAGCATTGTTCTTTCCTTTGTCTAAGGCACCTGCTTTTCCTTCAGGGACCCACCCTTCACTGGAAGTCGGTATGATTGGGGTGAAGCTAACTTGTGCCGCAGCTGGAGAGCCAAGCCTAGCCAATCAGAATTAGTCTCGGGACTTGGCAGGAGCTGCTTCAGGGGATGCTCTCCAGCTGAGGTTCGGCCTGGGCCTACGACCATTTTTGACATCGCTTGGGGAGAACCAGTCTTGAGAAAGAAGCCAACTCCAAGGAAAGCTGAGCCTCTGGTGAGAACCTGTGACCCGATATCCTGTTCGAGCCCTGTGTCTAAGGCTCCTGGACTTTGCAGGCAGACGTTGTCCTTCTCCTCTCCCCTTGGAGGGAGCTGGGGACTCTCCCACCCAGAGTGTGCCACCTAGTCTCATTCCCACTGTGGGCAGCCACTGCCCCCGGCGAAGGGAGCTCGAGGGTGTCCCCAGCTCTGACTCGGTCTCCAGAGGAGGCATAGCTGGGTGCCCAGGCACAGTTCTCAGCTCTCTGGGCTGGGCCAGGGTGACAGTTACTGCCGTCCAGGGGACCTTATAATTCCTTGACTTCCTGTTTTACACCCAGAAGTGGTCCATAAGTGGCACAGAGGCTCCACTGAGCTGAGGCCCCCACCTGAGCTTTCAGAACCCAGTATGTCCGCAGCAGTTCATGCCTGCTGGCCCGACTTGTTTCAGGACATTTGTCACCTCTACACTGAGCCTTTGTCCTTGGACTTTGCAGAGGGCTTTGAATATCAGACGCCAGGCTCTCTCTTCCTGTCTGATCCTCTGCCCCACTTTGGGCCCCTTTCCTCTCTGTTGTCATGTCCCCTTTCCTTCCATTGCCTTCAAACATGTTCTCCAGACTGTGAGCATCTACTAGGCACCCTGTGTATACACTAGAGTAGAGCCTTCCCTGACACCCACTTCCTGTGTGACTTCAGTTTCCACCATCTTCCTCTCTCAGGGTGCCCTGTTCTTTTCCTTCACAGCAGTGATCACACTCTCTCATGGTTAAGTGTTTGTGGGTGGTTTTTTGTTTTTTTTGGTTTATTTTTTTGTTTGTATACCGGATTCACTGTGGTCTCTTCAGTAATCTGTCAGCTCTCAGAAGATGGAAACTTTGACTGTTTTTCCCCTCAAGTGTGCTAGCACCTGACTCAAGATTGGCACACAGTGGACCCCCTAGAAACACCTATGGGATGACTGAGTGGGTAGGCATTAGTGGGCCGGGCCCTGGCCCTGGGGTTGGAGGGCAGCCGAGCAGCATGGGCCTGGAAGCTGGTCCCAGGAGGCTCAGCCTCTGGTCGAGTGAGATGGGATGGGGTTGGGGGCCCAGGCCTCCAGAACTATGGTGTGAGGTGGTCTTGTGACGTGTCCTAAGTGCAGACCAGACACAGAGCCCAGGGCTCTGAGAAGAAAGCGCAAAGCTGTATGGCAGGCATGTTCATGGGATAGACTCTCGTGGCTGAAAGGAAGGGAATTTAAGAGAAATGCAGAAATGAGAGAATGGGGGATTCTGTCCACTGCTTGATCACGTTCATCTCCTGCTTTCCCTCTGATCCCGACAGCTCCCTGAGGAGGACATGGGCTCCACTGTTTGTCGCCTGTCCCACATCGTTTGGCACAGGCCTGGGCCGCGTGGCAGGCGCCTGACAGTGCTCATCACCCACAGGAAGTGGCTTGTGAGTGTGTCGGCACCATCTACGTAGTGTCAAAGGGCCCCACGTGCAATGCCCACTTTCAGGTCCAGGGTGGGTGGGGATGGGCAGGGTAGCCCAGTGGACTACTTGGCACCAATCCAGCATGACTCCATCCAGCAAAGGAGGACATTTGCATCCCCAGAGTTACGTCAGTTGTCCCTGTGTTATTCAGGGGCCCCAAACACAAGGCTGGTTTACCTAGAGGAGAAGTGTAGGGCATAGGCGTGGCTCTGAGCCCCAGCTTTACCACCGAGTGATGAGTGGGGTAGACAAGTCCATAACCTCTCCCAACCTCACCTCCTGCACCTGAGAAATGGGCTTAATAAGTACCCTTGGGAGAAGTTGGAGGCTTAGGCGACACCTGGCCCATCTGCACAGTGAGGCCACCCCAAACCCTGGGCGGAGGACTCCTCAGCTACTTCCTAGTTCCCGGCTCTAGTAAAGCAGGTCACTGCTGCCTCGTGCCAGCGTCAGCCCAACATGGGCTCTCTGCCCTCCCTGCCTTGTCGTGCTCCTGGTAGGGCAGGGACCTGGCACCCTGGGTGCTCCCCCCTTTTCCGGTCTCCCCACCGAGGGCTCAACATCAGGCCTGTGCATTCTCAGTGCTCAAAAAGATATCTGTTGAATGAAGTGTGAAAGACTAACAGGAATTCAATTGACCCATGTGGAAACACCAAGCCGTTTTGCTAACTTCCCCCCAAACTCCCTGCCACCCCTCCCTGAGCAGCACTTGCCCTGCCGGCAGGGCAAAGGGGTGGCCAGGCAGCCAGGAGCGAGAGGCCTGCCAGGCTCCAGCCGCAGATGCAGGACAAATGGCGCCCACAGGTGCTCTCATGCAGCCTCCCCCTGGCCCTCATTTTACAGTGTGGTGTTTCCTTAAGCAGCCCAGAGACTGCAGGGCTTCCCCGCTGTCCCTCTGCCCCCATGCTGTCCAGGAGATGGGACGCTAGTGATTCACAGGTGCGGCTCCACTCCTGCAAATAAGGGGCTGGCGCTTGGGATTCAAGGTGCCCGATAAAGGCACTGTCAGCCCGCGCTGCTGACGGGAGCCAGTCTCTGCCACTCACAGGAGACAGGCGCCCTGACTCAGCCAGGGCCCCAGAGCAGAGCGTGGAGTGCAGATTTCAAATCTGGCAATTCTGACCTTGGTCTAGTCCCATTTCCCATGGATAGACTGGTCCAGTCTGACATTTTTCCAGATAGTTCCTTCTGAAGCATAAATAGTCCAAATTCTAAATGTGTAGATACTGACATTTGGGGTTAGTTCTTTGTATATTGTTTTTAGATGGAAAAACTTGCTCTGAAAAGCACAACTATGCATGGACACTCACATACTATGGGCCCCACAGAGTCCCGATTTCCAGAATACTCAGTCTTTCCTAAACTTGCCTAAGGGATGCTGTCTTTGGAGTTCATTCCTGGTGGGTTTTAGAGAGTTTTCTTTTTAAAAAAGAAACAAAAACACCTGACAGTTTTCCTCCTCTCATCTTCCCAACTGCAGGGGAGCCTGGCCCTTGGATAGGAATGGGCCTTTGCTGCCTGCTGGAAACTGAGGTGTGTTCACAGGGGCCAGAGCAGAGGGCAGGCAGCCCAGGGCTGGGAGACAGGCACGCTGGACAGGGACCCAGGCCTGGCCTTACCACTTCCTTACCGAGAGATGCTGGGAAGTCTTTTTTACCACTGTTCGCTGATCAGTAAAATGGGAACAATAGGTCTGTCCCTGCTTGCCGGGTGTGGAAACGTCCACAGAGGGCTGGGTAAATGCAGAGGCTGTTGCTGAGACTTTGGAGGTGGGAGAGCAGCAAGGATGAGCGTGCGGGTGCTGAAACCGGCTGTCTGCACTTGTCTTGCCTCTGCCCATCGCTAGCTGGTGTGACCTTGGTGGAGCTACTTAATCTCTTTGTGCCTCAGTTTCCTCATCTGTAAAATGGGGAGTGTATGAATAGACCTGACCTCATCAGGTTTTTGTGAGGATCAGATATGAGGTGGTTGGTCCACGCAAAGCCCTGCCTGACGCTCCGTTTCACAGGCCTCAGTTACTGTCTCCTCCTAGCAGACCTGCACACTCAGCGTCCTCTTTTGACACAAAGAGTCTTCTCCAAGGCCTGACCCCTCCCAAGGGTTAGGTGAAGCCTGGGCCCCTTCTACTTTTTGAAGCTCCCAGTATATTAAATAATAAAAAAATGTCAAAGCAAGTTTACATAAATTAGTGTAAACTGAATATGTTTACATAAAGCAGGTTAATGTTTTTAAACAGACACATCCAGAGACTCCCTGGAAACCCTCACTGGACACAGTGACAACAGCCTGCACTTGATGTTCATCAGAGCGCGTGGCCTGTGCGGAATGTCTCTCCGTCCCCTGGCCCTGGCCGGTTGAGAACAGGCCCCGACCGAGGTGTTTGGAAGGTAGAAGGGGCAGAAATAACCCTCACTCCCGGCCTAGGCAGGAGCAGAGACAAGGGCTCGGGGGGCCAGAGGAGGGCTGCTGTCCGGCCTGGGCATTTGCAGCTCCTTGGAGCTCGCAGAGGCTGGCCCGGGTGGCCGCGGTGAGGAGACAGGCAGGCTGTCCTGCACAGGTGCGCGCACAGGGGTGGTGGGGAGGTAGCCAGCGCCTTGTTGCTGGACTGGCTTCCCTGGGATGCAGTCCCTCCTTCCCGATGGCCCTAGGGTTGTCTAAGAGCCAGCGGAGGATGGTTTGAGGTGAATTGCAGCTTAAACAACTGTGAAAGTTTCAGCTCTTGGAGAGTCTTCATGCTCCCTGGGATTCAGTGGCAGGTGTTCGGTTTTATAAATCTAGACAATGCATAGCTCCTGTGGTGGCAGGAAGCTTCAGCTTCTAAACCTACTCCCTAGTTGGCTCTCTCCTTGACTCCTTGTGGCCTGGGTGGCCTGCCCTACAGGTGTCTCTAGGGCACAGCCAAGACCTTCATCCCAGGACCACCCCCCCGCTGCCCCAGCTCCTGGGTTTCTCGACCCTGGCTGTGCATGACAGTCACCTAGGGAGGGTCTTCCAAATGCTGGCAGCCGTTCCTTCCCTCACTTCAGAACAATGGCACATATAGCACCACTCAGTTTCTTGGCCCAGGCATGGTGCAGATGCACACGTGCCCTGCACACCCAATGGCAGAATCTAAACCCAGGCCTGGGACTGCTTCTGGAGGGGTCCTGAGCAGAGGATTAAGGTCCAGAGAGGTAGCTCTCCAGTGCAGCTATGGCAGAAATACTAGCTTGGGAAGACAGGCAGCAGGTCACCAAGATCCTCTCCAGAACTTTCCAGGCAGCAGTGAAGCTGTGGGTCAGATCAAGTAAGATTTAGCTCCAAATCCAGCCTGCCTGAACCAAGCACAACTGTGGGCCAAGTCCCTGCTGGGGGCCTCGTGGTTTCTGTTCTTGCCACAACAAACCCCTCATTTACCGTGTATGGGGCCAGAGGGGCTCTATGTGAAAACAGAAAGCACTGGGCCAGCAGAACACCCTGCAGTGCCGCGGTCTCCCCAGGCCCTTCCGCTCCCAGGGAACCGGAGCTGTGAGCAGAGTGGTTTGAACACTCAGACATCCTCGAGTCCAGCTTGGAGTTTCTCAAACTCGAGCACACCTGAGATTTACTGTGCAGAGCTGTGAGTCTGAAAGCATGCCTGCTGTCCCATGGGGATTGAGGGGCTTTGGGGGTAACTGGTTGCACTCAGTGTGGAGAGCTCCGCACCGGCCCTGAGGGGCAGCAGGGCTGGTGTGTCAGCGATCTGGCCCCACCTACCTTCCCAGCATCACTTCTACTCTGTGTCCCTCGCTCACCACACTCTTGCCACAGACTTCCTCTCGACTCTCACACACCAGACTTACTCCTGCCCTGGAGCCTTGACCCTTGCTCTCCTCTGTGCCTGGAAAGTTCTCCCAGATCTCCCAGGTTGCCTCTCACTCCTTAAGTCTCAGCTCAAGGTCACCTCCCCTGAGAAGCCCTCCCTGACTACCCTTCCCAAAACTGACATATCTGTGTCAGTCTCCTGCCCCTGAACTGCAAGGCTGAAGGTAACGACTGGTCAGACGTGTTCACAGCTGAGGCCAAAGCGCCTACAATTGTGCCCAGGGCAGGGCTGGATCCCAACAGGCACTGTCGTTCTTGATAAACACTGAGGATGGCAGGTCCTCCCAAAGTGAAGACTGAATTTAGGAGAGTGGCTGGGACTGACGCATCAGCACAGGACCTACTGTGGGAGGCTCCAGGGATGCCCTGGCCCTGCTCCTTCAGCATTCACTGTTCCATTATATGCAACTGAGCAAGTGACGGGCACTTTGTGTAGGGACCAGCTGCGGCTGCCGGAGCCTGCCCTGCCTGCGTGCAGGACAGGTGGGAGAGGCCAGGAACTAAGGCCCCAGGAACAGCCTACAGTCAGTGACAAGAGAAGTTGTGGATAAATTGCCCAGTACCCTTGCCCTTAGGATGGGCCAAGGCCAGGTCTGCACTGCGTCCCAGGTCCCAGCGGTCGGGCGACCTGCAGCAAACCTGCTCATTCACCCACTCTGGATGGGCTTCCTTCCCTTCCCTTCCCCGCCCCGTGATGCCACCCGACAACAGCGCCAGGAAGACCCATCCCTTTGCTCAATCTGCCCAACAGCCTTTCCGTGATGAGTCCACTGTCTGCAAAGGAGGCCCCCTAGTGTTCTAATTATCTGACGTGGATAACCAGCCCGGAGGAGGATGGGAGTGAGCTGGTGGTCCCCTTCAGCTCCGGTGTCAAGTGTCTGGTTCCCAGGGAAAGGAGCTCCTTTGGTTCCCTGGTTCCTGCCCCACAGATAACTAAACTGAACCAGGTGACAAAAGTTGTCATTTGGTAAAGTCTTGCAGCCACAGTCTTCAGAGGGAATGAGGAGAGAAGGGTGAGGCCAGTAGGTGAGGTGCCTGGAGAAGCTAAGGCCGGGGAAGTAACTCCACCCAGAGTGAACTCTTTGCAGCCAGGACACAAGTGACAGCCGCTGGTGGGAGCAAAGAAAGTTTCTCTACTCCTCTCTCTCAGAGATATTTCTAAGAGCTTTATTTTTCTTGCCAGTTGGCTGAGAAGTGAAAAAGGAACAATAGATTCAAGCTGAAATAATTTGCATTTATGATGAACACAAGGAATATCTACCTTGCATTTTCCTAAAAAAGAAAAATTAAACCCCGTTTTTAATTAACTGATAAACTATTAATCAAATTTTTGCAATGTTAGGTGACACATTATTCATTTAGATAGAATGACTGTGAACTTAAACTAATCAAATCTGATTTGCCCACATAGGCTTGATTGAAATACATTTTAACTAGCATATACAAAGAGAAAATCTTGGATTTCTTACCTAATCTTCGGAGTATACTGCTGAGTTAATAAGGGCAGTTTTTTTTTTAAATGAGACCACCATTTCTTCATCTGCATATCAAAATCAAGAGGAACTTAATTGCAAAACACATATTCCTGAAATCTAATCATTACACTGCTTTAGGGTATTTTATTGAAGCATGTTAAATTATGGACAGAATATTAATGATGGAGCTAATCAAACCCAATTAGTCACTTCTAACAATAGTCACATAAATATACAAGTCAGGTACCAAAGTGCTGTAGATATGGGTAAAATTGTTAAAATATTAAATGTATGGGATATTTATGAAATATTCATATAGAATTTAAATCCAAAAATTATTGGGTAAGTCACTTTAAAGAAAACAAGTTAGATAGTGTCCTGCAATAGTATTCACAAATTTTC
This sequence comes from Hippopotamus amphibius kiboko, assembly GCF_030028045.1. Lineage (NCBI taxonomy): Eukaryota > Metazoa > Chordata > Mammalia > Artiodactyla > Hippopotamidae > Hippopotamus > Hippopotamus amphibius. The sequence goes on from NC_080201.1 coordinate 42,400,655, forward strand.
ACATATTCTTCAGGTACACTTGAATCTAGGAGATTAGTGAGTCTATAATCAATCAATCAGCAAATTCTAATAAGATGACTTACCATATTCATGACCCAGTATTTCACTCTTGCATCCAGAGACTTTTTTTTTTGGTCTTTTGTTTTCTGACTTTGTCAAGGCCTGATGGAAAGGTAGATCTGGGGTCTCCAGGCCCCAGAAATCTGATAGAGGTTGGATGGAGTTTTTTGCGTCTGGTGATTTGCTGTCCATGGTGTCTCCTTTCCCACCCCGGGAGCAAAACCAGGCCAGACAAGGCAGAGGGGTCGCTACCTAGTTACTTCATCCTCCTGCTTTAGATAAGACTTCAGGAAAAGGAACTGAAGGATTCCTAGGAGTCCCAGGCCCTGGGCTGTGAGGAGTCCTGGTGGAAGATTCCAGGCCTGGGAGCTGGGCCAAAGCAGGTAGGCATCACCAGACCTGGGAGATTCCCCTAAAGAGTCCACCCCCTGCTTCGTTTCAAACCAGTTACCTCTGGCTGCATGGTCGCGGACTCCAGCAGCCACACATGCCTGAATGGCAGCGTCATCACAGGGTAGCTCCCAAGGCTCCCCTTAATTGGGGAGGTTGTCTGTCCTCACAATTCACTTTGCTGGCACGTCTCCTGCTGTGGTGGTCAGTCCAGACCCCCCTTTTCCCTCTCTAGCCCTCTAGATACTGCATGCCTGCCACGCATGCCAGAATCTCAGCTCTGGGGAGAGAGTGGGCCTGTAACATCGGGCCAAGCTCTGGCCAAACCTCCTAAGTGGGGCGCCAGAGGAAATAGGAGACATTGTCCCTCCCACCTACCCATCCATCCATCCATCCATCCATCCATCCATCCATCCATCCATCTTATAAACATTTACGAGGTATGACTATGTCCCAGGCCCCATGCTGGACCTTCCCTAAGCTTGGGGAACACAGAAATGAAGTAGAAATTTTGTTGCTTTTTCCAGCACATTCTGCATGCTCCTGCTTCAGATAATGGCACCTCCAGTTTCCTTAGAAGAACCTCTCTACCCCCACTTGCAGAGTCGAAGGTTTGAGGAGGGCTGCTCCACCCAGCGAACTCACAGTGGGCATGGGACCCGGGCCTGTCAACAGTGCACTCCATCTTCTAGCCCCTGTGATTGACTCACAGGTAGAACACGGCCAAGGTGTAATCCTGGGGGTTTTGCTGGAAACATAAGGGAAGAGAAGCCTTTTTCTGCTGGGGTGTCCTGGGAGGCGAGGCCGGGGCCACAGCATGGAGAGAGCTTGCCTGAAACTGAAGCCAGCATAGGGGAGAAAACAAGTCCTTAGGACATCACTTGAGCTCCTAAATCCATCTCTGCTTGGGACTTTTCAGTTACCTGAGACAATAGATCTCCCCCTCTTTTTTTTTTTCTCCCTTTAGCCAGCTTGAGTTGTGTTTTCTGTCACTTGCAACCAAAAGAGTCATGCTAATAGGCAGAGGAGAGAAACGGAAGACATACGATCCGGACTCTCAGAGACCATCGATGAGGCAGTGTGTGAGGTCAAGAGGGGGACACAAACGTTCGGTTTCTGCAGCTTGGACAACAGGAGATGAGGAGCTGGAGAGGAATCCAGGTGTGGCTCTGGAAGGACTGGCAGGAGTGTGTCTTCACCCTGGGTGCCTTTGACATCACTGAGGGATGGCAAGTGGAGGGAACGTGGTCACCTGCAGGAAGGGAGCTTGGTGTGGACGTGCTGAGCGTCATCCCGGGGTCTGTGGCCAGCATATGGCTTGATGGGTGGTCACAGATGCACAGGGACTGGTATATTCTAGCAGATTTACATGCCAGACTAGTACCAAAGACACAAGCTCCTTCTGGCAAGAATTCCCTTCTCGCCTGGCATCCATGGCTCTCTGTGGTCTATCCCCAGCGTACCCAGGCAGCTTTAGTTCCACTGCTCCAGCCACACCCCTCAGTTTGCTAGTTGCCCATAACCTATTCCCCCCTTGGAGTGCCACATTTCTTTGTCATTTCCTTTGCATGGCCCAGCCCCATTGCCGCTTCCTCTCCTGTTCTGAAGCCCAAGGGGCTGTTCTTGTGGACCTCTCGTGACTTTGGCTTTCTGTGCCTTGGAGTGGGAAGAGGAAAGAGATGCACAGAGGCTGCATCCACATTTGGTTGGAGGCAGCAACAGAGACAGAGGCCTAGAATGCATACATAGAGTTAAAAGCAGGATTTTAGCGAAAGCTGAAAACCTCAGCCAGGCATGAGTGGGGGAATTTGCAGCAAGGCCATAGGACAATTCACAGGATGTGGGAGCGGTGTTCAGGCCACACCCTTCTAGTCACCAGGAAGGTGATGTCCTTGACCTGGTATGGGCCTATGATCCAGGTCCCCTGTTATACCATGAGCCCCCAAGGGCAGGCAAGGAGCCAGCGTTTCTTTCAGCCTCATGGCACCATCAGGATAGGTTAGTTGGCGGGGACGACTCCAGACTCCGAAAACTTCTCTGAGGCTCTGGGACCCCAACCTTGGATTCCCAAAGCAAGCTCTGGTTGAGATTTAGCTTTGGGCCAGCATGTGGTTGACATTCTGGGGCTGTTGGTATAATTCCAATCAGGCTAAGCTGGACTTTTGCAAAGCACCACATGTGCTTTTGAATAATTTAAAAAATCAGATAATAATGCATAATGATAAATACCAGTTAACATTTTGGTCATTTTTGCCTCAGACTTTGTTTTTTAAAGAAGCAAAAAGTAGCAGACAATATAATGCAATATATCCATTGCCTCATAATAGGCATTTCGATGATTTCCAGTTAGTGAAGGTCGTACGTGTCTGCCTGGGCACACATATAGGCGTCTCTAGGGTATATACCTGAAAGTGCAGTAGCATCTTCAGCTTTGCTCTTTATTGCCACATGTACATTCCCACCATAAGGTGAGAGTTTTCCCACACCCTATCCAACACTTGGACTTAATTTTTTTCTCACGTGTATTCATGTTTGATTAATTTGTACCTCCCCCGTTGCTGGATGTCCATGTGCATTTTCTAGCCATTTTAAACCCATCCTATCATCACATTATTCCATCCATCATCAAATCACTCCTTTCTCTCATGATTGGGCTCCTGTAAGAGGCACAACTGCTGTGAGTTTCAGGTAAGCAGCTTGGCTTCCATGCCCTCATCTGTGACATGGACATAATAATCGCTAACCCATAAGGTTTAGACAACGCAGGCCAACCAGCTCTCCAACCAGTGCTTCCAGCCTTGTAAGGTCCAAAGCTGATGCTTAGACCCCAGCCTGTCTTCTTCCTGCACGCAATCAGGCCTAGGATGATGCTTTCATTTTTGTCAAGAAGAACAGAGCCTGAATTGATGAGACCAAGGAGCAATTTCTCCTGCAGCTGGAGTGGCACCCCGTTTCCTCAAGGAAGGCTCCCTTCTCCTTGCTAGGAGGCTGAAGGGGAGGAGGTGGGGAGGTGGGGGAGAGAAGGTGCCATCTTCAGAGCTGCATTTGGCGGGGCTGGAGAGCCTGCACTGTAGCAATGGTGATGGTGATACTATGGTATCACCTCGCGCCTTCCTCTTGGCAGGCCTCTATCCATTCACAATGCAGCCCAGGCATCTGGCCTCTCCCACCTGAGGGCTTTGGCAGAAGGAGAGGCAGGGCCCAGGGTCAGGTCAGGCTGACACCACAGAAAGGAAGCATCTGTGCGGGAGACACACCTGACAGATGACTTATTTCTGCCCTAGGCTCCAAACAGCCTAGCTTTATCTCTACTTTGCAAGGCCTCCCAGGCCCAAAAGCAGAACAACTCTGCTTCACTCAAGACGGGAGAGAACCATAGAGGCGATTGCCTGAATTTTCCTGGAGGCTTTGGCCCCCAAGGATTTCATGTGGGCACATCCTGAAGCTTATCTGTTAGCCATCAGGGCACCATCAAGTTACCTGAATTTTCAGTTATCTGCAGTTTTCAGTTACCTGAAAAGCAGTATCAAATCACCTTAAAAGGCACCTATTTTGAAGCTTAGAGTCAACAAGTTTTGGCAAATACGTACCCCTGTCTAATCAGACTTAAAGTCTCCCACAGTGCATAATTTCCATGGGTTTTCATCCTATTAGTTGAAAACATAAAAATGCAACTCTTCCCGTTCCGTGAACAGGAGCACTGACCGACATCAGGAGGACCAGCATTTGCTGGTCAGATTTTAACAAACACATTTGCACGGTTGCTGGATGGGACTGGAAAGTGAACATGTAATTTAGTGATACCCATTCTCCATTCGGATCCATATAACGTTCTGAAGTGCCTTTTTTAGTTATCAAAACCATTAAACCAAGTATCGAGACAAAATGAACTCAGAACCAGGCTTCCAAATTGCTGCATCACAAAGTGTTAATCAAGATTTTAAAAAATAAATGAAGCACATTTAATCACACTGCCACTTACTAAGAATATCATAATTAATATTTGGGTGAGAGCATAAAGATTGTGTTGTTAATAAATAAGTTATTTAAGATACTGTTTATTTTATCTCTATCTTACCCTTATAAATGTGTATTTTGTGTATATTTTATTATAAGCACATTGAAATAATACCATAGTATACAGCAGACCCTAAGACAAGGATTTGGGTGCAGGTCATTTATTTGGGAGGTATTTGGGAAAAGCAGCAGGGTGGTGAAGGGGGAGGGAGACAGAGAGGGGTGCATAGGTGAGGGCTTCCTCACTCCCTCAGAGGCCTTCTGAGGTATCACGTAGAAGGTGTTCAGGTTGTCCCACCAAGGGACGGAGAAGCTGGAATACTTACCTTCTTTCCTTCATTAGGTGAGAGTTGCCCTTGGGATAACTCCCTGACATTTCCAAGCTGCCCTGCAAGCTGGCCAAGCACGCTTCTGTGGTGCAGAAAAAGCCTTTAGCCTAAAAAGCAGAGAGGAGCCAATGCTGGTAGGGATGCAGTTGCTTGTGTGAGAGTGCCCACCACAGCTGTAGGGGAATCGGAGACGGGCTGAGAAGATAGGGGGTGGCCCTCAACAGCGTTCCCGGAAAGGTCTGTGCTTGTAAACTTTTGATTGAAAGGAGTGCATAACCTAAAACTAAGTGGCGCCCACTCACCTTGAGATTATTTGGAAAATGGTAAAAAGCTAAACGGTGACTGAGAATAACTGGTGTTTAAAACCAAAGTCCACCCTTCTTAACAGTGAAAGCACGCCTGCCCCTCGCGGACACCGACACCACCCCCTCCCCCGGCACTCAGCCCAGATTATTTTTTGGGTGAACCCCATCAAATTCTTAAGGACAGGTAATGCTGTTTCAACTGCCTCAGAGCATAGAGAAAGACCTACTATGTCCCTACATGGAAAAACTTGCTATCGAAATTATGGCCATTTCCCTCAGATTCGTCTACAAATTTAGTGTAACTCCAATCAAAAGCGAAGGGAAAGTCATTCCGTCAAATTTTTATGCCATTCTTTTAAAAACTCCTAAAAGACACCCCTCAATGCCTCTGAATTCTATTTGTTTTAATCAATTTAATTGAGGTACAATTTCCATTCAAACAGCTGCACCCATTTGAAGTGTACACTTCAATGAGTTTGGCAGATGTATGCTCCCCCGAAAGCAGCACCATGATTGAGATACAGAATTTTTCCATCACCCACAAAGGTTTCCTCATGACCCTGTGCAATCCCTCCCTCCCTCTGCCCCTGGCCACAGCAACCACTGATCTACTTTCTGTTACTAAAGATTAGTTTGCATGGTCTAGATTTCATGCACGTGGAATCACGTAGTACGCATTCCTTTGTGTCTGGCGTCTTCCACTCAGCATAATTGTTTTAATACTTATCACATGATTTGTTCGTATTTATTACCAAGTAGTTTTCCATTGCATGGATATGCCACATTTTGTTCATCAGTTCACCTGTTTTTTCATTTATGTTGTTTTCTACTATTATGCATAAACAATGACCACTTGTGTATGAGTCTTTGTGGGGACATCCATTAGTTTTCTATTACTGTTGTAACAAATTACCACAAATTTAGTGCTTAAAACCATACTCATTTATGACCTCACAGTTCTGTAGGTCAGAAGTCTGGGTACAGCATGGCTTAACTGATCCTCTACTTAGAGTTTTATAAAGCTGAAATCAAGGTGTTGGACATCTTTGTCTCTTATTTGAAAAGAGTCCTTTTCCAAGTTCATTCACTTCCTTAGTGGCCTAATTCATCTCCTGTAGCTGTAGGACTGAGGTCCTCATTTCCTTGCTAGCTCCCAGCCTGGGACACTCTTTGCTCTTAGAGACTGCCCTCTTGACCTTGCACATAGCCATCTACATCTCAGAGCATCAAAGGCCTGTAAACTCTTTTTTATGCTCAGAATCTGTTTGCCTTCTTTCCATGCTGCATCTTTGCTGCCTCCAACTGGAGAAAGTTCTCTGCTTTTAAGAGCTCATGTGATTAGATTTGTCCCACCTGTATACTTAGGATATTCTCCCTAATTACATATGTAAAACCCCTTTACCCTATTTACAAGTTCCGGAGATCTTTGGAAGCCATTCTGCCTACCACAGGATATACCTTTCAATTTCTCTTGGGAAGATACCAGAAGTGGAATGACTGAGTTGCATGGTAGGTATATGTTTAGCTCTACTCCGTCCCACCCCTCCCACCCCCCGCCAAAAAAAAAAGCCAGTTTTTTAAGTGGTTTTATCACTTTATATTCCCACCAGCAGTATATGAACGTTCCATTTGTTCCATATCCTTGCCAACACTTTGTATTGTCAATCTTTTTGATTTTAGCCATTCTGATGAATATGTATTGGTATATTACTGTAGCTTGAATTTGCATTTCCCTGATGATGAATGATGTTAAACATCTTTTCACGTGATCATTGGCCATTTGTATATTTTCTTTTATAAAGTGTTCAAATATTTAGCACCACCCCCCTTTTCTTTTGGTTGAGTTTTTTATCCTCTTATGTCTGATTGTAAGGACTCTTTATGTATTCTAGGTTTAAGTACTTTGTGAGATATATGTATTATGAACATTTTCTCCCAGTGTGTCTTACTTTTTATTTTGTTGGAGTGACTTCCCATGAGCAAAATTTTTTTATTATGATAAAATAGTGAAGATTATCTTTTTTTTCTTTTGTGGTTCATGCTTTTTTGTATTCTAAAAATCTTTGACTACCCCAAGATTTTCTTCTAATGTTTTCTTCTACAATTTTTGTAAACAATAAAAACCCTAATCTTACAGTTAGTTTGTGATCCATTTCAAGTTCATTTTGTGCAGGATGTGAGTTAATGGTCAATGTGCTTGTTTTCTTATGGATGCCCAGTAGTTCAATTTGTTGAAAACTTTCTTTTTCCTTACTGAATTGCCTTGTGATCATTGTCAAAAAGAAATTGAAGGGACTTCCCTGGTGGAGCAGTGGTTAAGAATCCTCCCACTAATGCAGGGCACTCAGGTTCAATCCCTGGTCGGGGAAGATCCCACTTGCCACGGAGCAACTAAGCCCCTGGGCCACAACTACTGAGCCTGAACTCTAGAGCCCGTGAGTCACAGCTACTGATCCCACTTGTTGCAACTACTCAAGCCCATGTGCCTAGAGCCCATGCTCTGCAACAAGAGAAGCCACCACAATGAGAAGCCCAGGCACCACAACGAAGAGTAGCCCCCGCTTGCCATAGCCAGAGAAAGCCTGTGTGCAGCAATGAAGATGCAACACAGCCAATAAAATAAATAAATAAATAAATAAATAAATAAATAAATAAATAAAAGCAATTTAAGATATATGTGTAGGTCTTTTTCTGGATTCTTCTGTTCCATTTTTCATCCTTTTGCCAATACCTCCCTGTTCTGATTGCTGCAGGTTATAGTGTGACTTGAAATCAGGTAGGGCAGATCCTCCAATTTTGTTTACATTTAAAAAAGTTATTAAAAATTATATTGCAATTATTTACATTTCCATATATGTTTTAGAATTAGCTTGCCAATTTCCACAAAAAGTCCTGTTGGAATTTTTATTGGGATTGCTTTGAATCTATAGATAAGTTTGGGAGAATTGACATTTTAACAGTATTAAAACATTCCGTGCAGACGTGGTATTATCTGTAGTACATCAATGTTCTGTAGTTTTCAGCGTAGAAGACTTCATTGTCTTTTGTTATCTTTACTCCAAAGTATATTTTGTTTATTGAAGCCATTTAAAATTTTCATTTTTTAATTGTTTCTAGTATCTCAAAATATAATTGATTTTTATGTTATCATTATATCTTTTGACCTTACTAAATTCCCTTATTAGTCCTAGCAGTTGTTTTATATATTCTTTAGAATATTTTATGTAAACAATAAGGTAATTTCAAAAGAAGATTGTTTTATTCCTCCTTTCCAGTATTTATATATTGTATTTTACATCATATTTTATTTCAATTGTATTTCATTTTACTCTTTTTAAATTTGTTTATCATCTATTGCAATGGCAAGAACTACCAGTACAATACTGAATCAAAGTGGGAGGAGGCAGCATTCTTACCTTGTCCCTAATTTTGGGAGAAAGCATTTGCTATTTCACCATTAAGGATGATTTTAGCTGTAGGCTTTTTGCAGGTGTCTTTGATCAGATTGAGAAAGTTATCCTTTATTTCCAGTTTACTGAAAGTTTTTTTTAAATCACAAGTAGATGTGAAATTTTTCCAAATGCTTTTTCTACTTTTATTAAAATGATCATTTGGTTTTTTTGCTTTATTCTGTTAATATCATGAATTACACTGATTGATGTTTAAATGTTAAATATCTTTGTCAGATTTTTGGCATTAGATTCTGCTGATTTTATAAAATTAATTGGGAAGTGTTAACTTCTTTCTATAATTTTTGAAAGGGTTTGTGTAAGATTGGTGCTATTTCTTCCTTGAAAGTGTAATAGAATTCACCAGTGAAGCCACTTGGGCCCGTAGTTTTCACTGGTTGGTATTTAACTACCAATTCAATTTCAATAAAATAGATGTGTAGGACTGTTCAGATTTTGTTATATCTTGTGTTAATTTTGGCAAGTTGTATTTTTCAAGGAATTTGTCCATTTCTCTCTTTTTATCTTGGTTAGGATAGCTAGATGTTTATCAATTTTGCTGATCTTTTCAAAGAACCAAAATAAAACTTGTGTGCAGACATCAGTCCAACCCATAGTTAAGAGCCCAGTCTAGCTGGCCCTGAATCTTTTTTTCCCCCACACCGTGCAGCATGTGGGATTTTAGTTCCTTGACCAGGGATTGAACCTGGACCTGGCAGTGAAAGCTCTGAGTCTTAACCACTGGACTGCCAGGGAAGTCCCTGGCCTTGAATCTTAAAGCAAAGCCACCCAGCAGTGCCTAGCCTAGGTTAGTCAATTTCCAGCCAACCCACAGACACAAGAGTGAGAATAGGTGATTGTTGTTTCAAGAAACTGAGTTTTAGAGGTGATTTGTTAAGCAGCTATTGCTGACTGATACAGTTTATAGGTCCACCAGTTCCCTGCTAAAGGACATTTAGCAAAGTGAACTGTTCCAAGCAAAGCTTGGCTCATTTAATAAAAAGCATTTCTATAAGATTTATTTCTAGAAGAACTGGTGTCAACGGTTTGCACATTTAAAAATTTTAGATAATATTCCTAAATCATGCTCACTAAAGCTATGCTGATTCACATTCCCAACAAGCAGTTTAAAAGCATCTTTTTCCTCACACTTTTCAAAACTAGAGGTTAAAATATTTAATTTTCATCAATTTAATAAGTGAAATATAATATTTATTTAAATTTGCATTTCCCTGAACATTAGAGAGGTTTAATAATTTTTCATATATATATTGGCTATTTATATTTCTTCTCTGAATTGCCCCTTCATGTTCTTTGTTTGCTCTTATAATAAGTATTTTGTCTTTTCCTGATTCTTTGTAGGAGATTATTATATATTCTGCATATTAATCTTTAATCTGTTAAAAATATTGCAAGTATTTTAATTTCAAGGCTGCTTTTTTTAAAAATAAATTTATTTATTTATTTATTTATTTATTTATTGGCTGCGTTGGGTCTTAATTGCTGCACATGGGCTTTCTCTAGTTGCCAAGAGCGGGGGCTACTCTTTGTTGCAGTGTCTGGGCTTATCATTGAGGTGGCTTCTCTTGTTGTGGAGCACGGGATCTAGGCGCATGGGCTTCAGCAGTTGTGGCACATGGGCTCAATAGTTGTGTCTCGCAAGCTCTGGAGTGCAGGCTCGGTAGTTGTAGCATACAGGCTTAGCTGCTCTGTGGCATGTGGGATATTCCCGGACCAGGGCAAGAATCCATGTCCCCTGTATTGGCAGGCAGATTCCTAACCACTGTACCACCAGAGAAGCTCCTGAGGCTTCTTTTTAAACTTTGTAGTGTCTTTTGCTGGAGAGAAGCTTAATGCACAGTTAAATCAATTTTTTTTCTTTATGTCTACTAGATTTGCCTAAGAATGCTTTTTGTATCTAAAAAGTATTAAATTTTTAAATCATATTTTCTTCTATTATATTTATAATACTTTTTATTGTTTTGAATCTTTAAATCACCTTACATTAGTTGTGGGTTATTAAATATTTTGAGTTAAGTGTAAGATTCTTTTTCAAAACAATAGGTAATTATTCCAACAGTGTCTATCAAAAACTCCATTATTACTTCCTCTTTAATTTGAAATGCCAAATTAAAACCAAATTTTATTTGAGTTGTTCCTAGAATTTCTGTCCTATTCCATTCATCTCTCATAGTATTATGTCAATACTATATTGTTTGACTGCTGATATCTTAAACCATATTTTGGTATTTGCAGGCAAAGTACTCCCAATTGCTCTTCATACAAATTTTTTTTTCTTGGCATTTACACTTCTAGATGAATTTGAGAATATTAACAAGTTCATAACAAAATCTATGTGGATTTTGTTTGGGATTGTATCAAATACATGGATTAATTTGTAGAGAATCATAGTCTGACAGCATTGAGTCATTGCATATGGTTTATACCTTGATTTTTAGAAATTCTTATTTTAATAATCTTCAGTAAAAATTATTTGGTTTTTTCCACGTAGGTTTTGCACAATTCTTGTTAGGTTTAGTTTGGTTTTGCTGTCATGAAAGGACTATTGATATGAATTTTTTTTCCTGATGTATCAGGCCAAAAATCAGGTTAATAGCATTTATGATGTGATTCTGTTTTTTGTGAAGAATATTTCCATGTATGTACAAGGATACCTATATATACAGAAAAGCTTTGAGTGAAACTGCTTGTTTAGTTCTCTGTCTCCATTAGGTTGATCTCTTTTAGGGCAGGAACCATATTTTGATGACTTTGTATCTAACACCTGCTGAGCACCTGGCACGTTTTAGTAGCTTAAAACACCTTTGTAAAATGAATGAATGAATGAAATAAAAGGATATTGAAGAAATTATATAGACAAAATAAGTATCTCTTCCCTGTGTGTATGGGATTATGGATTTCTTTCAGTTCTTTCTGCTTTGCTGTATTTTTCTGATTTTTCTCTTGTGATCGCATATTATCTTATACTTGAAAAATGAAAGAAGATGATTTTCACTTGGCAACCACAATGAAAGAGTGCCGTAGGCTGCACATTGTTTACTACTTGTAAATTTTAAAAAGAGAGAAAAATGTGTAGATTCTAAAAATGTCTAGGGAGGTAGGTTGTTTACCTCTATGGATGAGGTTGTCCCAATTTTAGAGGCTTGGTTTTGCTGTCTGTAAAATGGGATTCCTTCTGCCTTGCCTCCGCCTCTCACTGATCCTCCCAGACTGTGCTTGTGCTGAGTTCCACGCCCACATAGTCAGGAGGAATTAGAGGAAAGCCAGGGAAAGTAATTCTTCAGTCCCTGAGGTTGTTTTTACATTATGATGATATATGGTATATGTTGCTACAATGCCCAGGGTACATTTACAGGGAGGGCAGACCATGAGGCCCTTAAGGCTACGAGGTCCACTAGGTCAATAATATATGCATCTGGCAAAAGAGAACATCGACCTCATTTCCTCCAGAGAATAGAGGACTATAACCCTGGAGCCCTGGTTTGCATGTAAATAATGAGCAATGGTACCACTTGGCCACTTGTATCACTGAGGAGGAAGTGAAACAAGAATGAGAAAGACAAATTAGAAAAATATGAGGGCACCACTTATAGATCTGTGCAAGGAAGTATAATTCATCAGGTGAAATTTGCTTTCTCTAGAAAATACAGTGTTGGTATGTTTCTACAGTTGAGGTTAGAAGTTTTTTTCTTGGTATGATTGTTATCAAGTAACGAAAAATAATAACAATCAGTTTCTCAGGAGGAAGACTGATGCATCAATTATAGCATTTGGCAAAGGAGCCCCTTTAACCCCAAGGCAGTGCTGTGCGGTTGCCCCACCAACGATTTGACGACACTGGTAATAACCTGGGAAGGAGGCTGAGGGTGTGTGATTTGGGGGAAGCCAAGGCTCTCTTTCTAAGCCTGGTTACAGGCAGCAGCCTAAGGCCAGCTTAATCTGAAGCTACTGGCTTGCTTTTTTCAAGCAAAGAGCATTTTCTTAAGGGCAGACAGCCCTTGCTCTACGTGCACTGTGTCTGCCACACTATGACGCGGCATGGGGCTAGACCAGTACCACACACTCCATTGAGTCTCTCCCTACCTCCACCCCCTAAAATTTTTTTAAAACAATTTTTTTTAGAGCAATTTTAGGTTTACAGCTAAATTGAAGGGAAGGTACAGAGATGTCCCAATATATCTCCTGCCTCTGCCTATGCATAGCCTCCTCTGTTATCAACACCCCCCACCAGAAGGATGCATTAGTTACCGTTGATGAGCCCACACTGACACATCACAATCACCATAGTACATAGTTTAACGTTATGGTTAACCCGTGGTGTTGTGCATTACATGGGTATAATGACATGTATCCATTATTATGGTATCATACGAAGTATTTTCACTGCCCCTAAAAGTCCCGAGCTCAGCCTGTTTATCCTCACCCTGCCCCACCAAACCCCTGGCAACCATTGGTCTTTTCACTGTTTCCATGATTTTGCCTTTTCCAGAATGTCATGTAGTGGGAAACATACATCATGTAGCCTTTTCAGATTGGTTTCTTTCATGTAGTAACATGCATTTAAGTTTTCTCCATGTCTTTTCATGGCTCTATAGCTTGTTTCTTTTTAGCATTGAATAATATTCCATTGTCTGGATCGAACACAATTTATTTACCCATTCACCTACTGAAGGACATCTTGGTTGCTTCCAAGTTTTGGCAATTAGGAATAAAGCTGCTATGAACATCTATGTGCAGGTTTTCATGTAGACATGTTTTCAACTCCTTTTGTGTAACATGATTGTTGGATTGTATGGTAAGAGTATGTTTAGGTTTGTAAGAAACTGCCAAACTGTCTTTCACAGTGGCTGTTACATTTTGCTTTCCCATCAGCAATGTATCCAGATTCTCACCAACATTTGGTGTTTTAAAAATGTTCTGGGTTTTGGCCATTTTAATAGGTGTGCAGTGGTATTTCATTATTGTTTTACTTCCCACTTTTTAAAAAATTAATTAATTAATTAATTTGTTTATTTATTTTATTGGCTGTGTTGGGTCTTCGTTGCTGCACACGGGCTTTCTTTAGTTGCGGCAAGTGGGAGCTACTCTTCATTGTGATGCGCGGGCTTCTCATTGCAATGGCCTCTCTTGTTGCAGAGCACGGGCTCTAGGCGCATGGGCTTCAGTAGTTGCAGCACATGGACTCAATAGTTGTGGCTCACGGTCTCTAGAGCACAGGCTCAATAGCTGAGGCACACAGGCTTAGTTGCTCCGTGGCATGTGGTATCTTCCTGGGGCAGAGATCGAACCCATGTCCCCTGCATTGGCAGGCGAATTCTTACCCACTGCACCACCTAGGAAGTCCCTACCTCCCACTTGTTTTTATCATGGAAAATATGAACGTACATAAGAGTAGATGAAATAGTATAATATCTCCTTCACATGCCCATCCCCCAACTTCAACTGTTATCCATTCATGGCTAAATTTGCTTCATCTCTACCTGTACCTCCTCCTCTTTACATGCCCATCTGTGGACTGGGGAACCAGGAACCCTGGGGAGAAATCCAGCCCTGTGCAAGATTCCAGGGCACAGAGAGCCAGGCTTGAACTTCAAAGAGTCCATGACCTTGTCAAGGCCAGGGAAAGAGGGGACAGCAGGCTGCAGAAGGAAAACCTTGTGAGGTCACAAAGGCCATCTTCAAATTTTGTCAAGGCAATTACGGAGCAAAGGAAACAGATTTCAAAAGCTTGGGAGCTCCAGGAAAACAAATTTGGGGTACAGCTTAAGAAAGAATGTTGAAAGCATAGACAATCCTATGGAATGATACTCACCAAACTGTGATAGCTCTGAGGTGGTGGAGGCTGGGACCAGCACTAGGGGTTGTGATCCAATGGCACTTCAGTCTTATCTGCAATGTTTTAATTATTTATTTCAAAGGGAAATACATTCATGTTTTGTTTACAGTAAGAGCAAAAAGTTTCAAAGGAAGGCATTTCCCACAGTGATGGCTGCCTTCAAAAGGAAGTTCCCCATCACTGGACATGTGTCCAACTGAACCTGCTGGACATGGCAAGATTAGCCAAGCCAGACCATGGAAGAACCACTGAGGAGCTTGCTGAAATATAGAGACTGTGATTCAGCCGGTTTGGAGCAAGGCCCAGGAAATATTTTTTTTTTTTAGTTCTACAAAATTTGAACCTTCACTGGATATTTAATATTAAGGAATTATTAATGTCCATCAGATATATGAAAAGGTGCTCAACATCACTAATCATGAGGGAAATGCAAATCAGAATCCCAATGGGATATCACCTTATACCTGTTAGAATGGCTATTATCAAAAAACAAAAGATAAGTGTTGGTGAGGATATGGAGAAATTGGAACCCTTGCAGACAGTTGGTAGAAATGTACACTGATGCAGCCATTATGAAAGGTTCCTCAAAAAATTAAAAATAGAACTACCATATGATCCAGCAATCTCACTTCTGGATAGTTACACAAAAGAATTGAAATTGGAATCTTAAGGAGATACCTGCACGCCCATGTTCATTGCAGCATTTTTCACAACAGCCAACATGTGTAAATAACATAAATGTCCACAGATGGATGAAGGGGAAAAAAAGAAAATATAATATAAACACACAATGAAACATTCAGCGTTAAGAAAGGAAATCCTGCCACATGTGACAACAGGCTGAACACTGAAGACATTACACTAAGTGAAGTAGGCCAGTCACAGAAGAACAAATCCTGCACAATTCCACTTACAGGAGGAATCTAAAGCACTAGCTGAACACATAGAAGCAGAGAGTAGGATGGTGGTTTCTGGGAGCTGGTGGGAGGAGGAAATGTAGAGTTGCTATTCAGCAGGTATACATTTTCAATTACGCAAATGATTAAGTTCTAGGGATCTGCACAACCTGTACTTATAATTAACAATACTGGGACTTCCTAGGTGGCGCAGTGGTTAAGAATCCACCTGCCAATGCAGGGGTCACGGGTTCAATCCCTGCCCCAGGAAGATTCCTACATGCCGTGGAGCAACTAAGCCCGTGAGCCACAACTGTTCAGCCTGTGTGCTGCAACTACTGAAGCCCACGCCCCTGGAGCCCATGCTCCACAACAAGAGGAGCCTGTGCACCATGACGAAGAGTAGCTCCCACTCGCCACAACTAGAGAAAGCCTGTGTGCAGCAATGAAGACCCAATGCAGCCAATAAATAAATAATTTTAAAAAAATACTGTATTGTGCACTTAACAATTGGTTAAGGGGGTTGGGCTCATGTTAAATGTTCTTACCACAATTTTTTTGTGGCCACACCTCACAGCATGCGGAACTTCCCTGACCTTCCCTGCAGTGGAAGGGCGGAGTCTTAAGCACGGGACCACTAGGGAAGTCCCCTTACCACAGTTTTTAACAAGGGGATTTTAACTGCTTATTCTTAGATGTGATAATTATATTCTGTTCTATTTTATAAAAAGTAAATACTTTTAGAGGTATGTGCTAAAATATTTGTAGGTAGATACGATGTAGCGAATTTGCTTCAAAACAACTAGGTGGGGAGGTAATAGATGGGGGTACAGATGAAAGAAAATTGTCTATGAGATGATCATTGTTGAAGCTGGGAGATGGAAAAGCAGAGTTCATTATGCTATTCTGCTTTTTTATCGGTTTGAAATGTTCCATAAGAAAAAAAATCTCCCCAGGTGATTCTGATGGTTATTGTTCTCTGATCCTCCATGGGACAGGAACTATAACAATACCCAGGTTTGGGCCATTTCGCCCCCCCCCCCCTCCACCTCCCCAGTGGGAGGCAGGAGCCATGAGATACATTAACAACAACAGGGTCTGGGGAAAGATTTCCAGACATGCAAATTCAGTCCATGCCATCACCTGGGCTGCATCCACCTGGGAACAGCATTTTGAAAAAAAGTTATATTGTTTTTTAGAGAAGTGGCCTCTTTCCCTATTAAAAAATAGGAAGAAACCTGTCTTTTCTTGAAAAAGAAAGTAAATAAAAAATATTAGTTTATTTATTCAACAACTATTTGTTGAATTCCTATTCTGTGGCAGGCACTAAGCCAAGCTCTATTAAAATGGTTCCTAAAGTGCGGACTGTAGAATTCTGGGGTCCCTGAGACCATTTAAGGGGTTACAGAATAAAAAATATTTTATAATTTACATTATTTATAATAATAAGATGTTTACCTTTTTACTATAATTTTTTAAAAAATTTTATTGGAGTGTAGTTGATTTACAATGTGTTAGTTTCAAGTATACAGCAAAGTGAATCAGTTATACACATACATATATCCATTTTTTAATTTTTTTTATTTTTTTGGATTCTTTTCCCATATAGGCCATTACGGAGTATTGAGTAGAGTTCCCTGTGCTACACAGCAAGTTCTTATTAGTTACCTATTTTATATATAGTTGTGTGTATATGTCAGTCCCAATCCAATTTTAGTTTATGTGCTGCTGAAGGGAACACTATTTACCCTTTAAACTCTTTTGATATTTGTACTGATGGTGCAAAGGCAATTGTTAGTAAAACTACTGATGCCTTGGCACTCATCAAGTCAGTAGCATCCAACTGTACTAGCTAGCAGTCATTGTATTCTTCATACCACTAACTCAGAGCTAAAAAAAAATCCACTTTCACTTAAGAAAGTCTGCAGTGAAGCGGTAAAAATTATTGTTCATAAATATCAGCCACTGAGTACTCATCTTCTTTAGATTCTGTGTGATGAACGTGGAGTACACAGAGGAGTTCTGCAGGTATGCCAGCTGTCCCCATGGAAAGCGTGGGGCAGTGTTTGAGTTTTGAGCTGAACTAGCTTCTGTTTTTCATGGAGCACCATTTTCACTTGAAAGGAAGGCCTGATGCATAAAACTTTGGTTATTCAGACTTAGGTACTTGATAGACATTTTCTTAAAAAATGAACCAAATGAGCCTATCACTTCGAGGAAAACACTAGAAGTATGAGAAGCCAAAGATAAAATTCAGGGTTTCAAGTTGAACATTGAAATCTGGGGAAAACGTGTATCCACCACCATGAGCTTGCCAGCTTCTCTCGATACTTAAAGACATTTCTGATGATATCAGTGGTGATATAAAAGAATTTGACTTTTGATATTGTGTAATAGCATCAACATTTGGAAACTCTATGTAAGAGAAAGCCACCCTTGGTGGTTCAGGCTTGGAGGATAAGATTGGTCATTCTTGCAGGAAAGGCACAGAACACCATCCAGACCCTTCTTGCCTATTCCCCTATGGAACAAAGCCCCTGAGCTGCCACAGGGAAGAGGGGAAGGACCACTGACCAAGCCCTACCTCTGAGGCCTGAGGACACAGGAAATATTGAGTAACAAGCAACGACAGACTGATGGGAAGGATCAAGAGCGTGGAGAGAGCCCCTCGGAGGAGTGGGTACACAGGCAAGGCCAAAAACTGAGGGCGAAGCCAGAATATCAAGAACCCAGTCCCCACCTTAAGCACAAGATAATGCTAAGGAATTTGAACCTGGAGTTACACTGACAGAAACCATGGCAACCCAGATTGACTGCTAGCTGGGTTGCCTTCTGGCTGGATTGCCTCAGCTGCCCTCGTGACTGAGCTCAGCAAGAGTGCCCATTTCCAGTCACACTTACTGCTTTCCTCAGTCTCCACTGTCCTACACAAGGTACCCAGCATTCACTTAAAAAACTGTGAGACACAAAAATGCCAAAGAAACAACCCATTATCAAGACACAAAACTATCAACAGAACCAGCTTTTTAATATCCAATTAAAAATTTTCCAAAAAAAAAAAAAACTTTTTCAAACAGAAGCTAAGAGAGTTTATTACCAGCAGGCCTTCATTACAAGAAACACTGAGGGAAGTTCTTCAGGCAGAAGGAAAATTAATAAAGGGAAACCTCACGAAAATGGCATTTGGAGACCAGGAGGGGGAGCTCTCCCACATGCACCACTCTGCATCCGTAAGGATCCCAATAGGGAGAGAGATACCTTGCATCTCCCTCAGGAAGTGACACTGCTTTACTGACAACAGCAGGAGGAAAAAAGATTTTCTCTTCGTCTGGCAACAGCTCAGCCAATGAGAGACTGTCATAAATTAGCCAATGAAAAGCCACTGTACTCAGAACTCCAAGCTTCCTCCAGTGGACTTTTTGTTTATAACAGCCCCTCTTAACTTCTGCTCCTCTCTAGAAACTTACCTCTCCTTTGCTTTACTGGACTTGCAAGTGGTTTGCCATAGTTGCATGTCCTGAATTATAATTCTTTGTTGCTCCCAAATAAATTTATTTTACTGGTAAAGTAACTGGCTGTTTCATTGTTTTAGGCTTACAGCACTGTGGTATAATAAAAAACGTATTTGGTCTTTGTCCCCAGTTTCTGGCACAGAGCTCCTGAAACCCTTGGAATTTCCTGAGTGATGAGACTGTGCTTTGTGATTCGTAAGAAGCCTCTTTTGATCACACCTGAGTTTATGCTAATGAGCTAACTTAGGGTGGAGATTCTCAGTTATGGGACTGGTCACCAGAAAGATCAAGTGGTTACATGGTTGGAACATTCAGCCCCACCCAGTGACCTCAAAGGATGGGAAGAGGGGCTAGAAATTGATCTCTGTGAAACTCTTGAACAACGAGATTCAGGGGCTTGTTGGTTGATGAACACTTTGAGCTGCTGGGAAGGTGGTGCACTCAGAGAGGGCATGAAATCTCTGCACCCCTCCCCCCATACCTCACCGTGTGCATCTCTTCCATTTGGCTCTTCCTGAGTTGTATCCTTTATAATAAATTGGCAAACATAAGTAAAGTGTTTTCCTAAGTTCTATAAGCTGTTCTAGCAAATTATTGAATCTGAGGGAGGTCATGGGAACCTCCAAATTTGTAGTCATCTGAACAGAAATGTGGATAATTTGGGCACCCCATTTGCAACCAGCATCTGAAGTGAGGACAGTCTTGTGGGACTGAGCCCTTAACTTGTGGGGTCTGTGCTAATACTATCAGAATTGAATTCAATTGTTTGTCACCAGTTAGTGTTAGAGAACTGGTGTGGAAAAATACCATATATTTGGTGTCAGAAAGAACCTCAGATGTACCAAACAGAAACTTGTATCTACACTAAGAAATAAAGATCACTGGAAAAGTTTAAGATAAAGGTAAATGTAGAAAACATTTTTTTCTTAGTCGCTTAGAAGATAGTTGACTGTCTAAAGTAAAAATAGTAACAATTTATTGAGAGTTTATAGCATATGCAAAAGTAAAATATATGATAACAATGGTACAAAATACAGGAGAGAGAAATTGGGAGTGTACTGTTGTAAGGTTCTTACATTATAAATGAAGTGGTATAGTTTCACTTGAGGATTGAACTATGATTAATTAAAATTGTATACGTAAGCTTTAAGGAAAACATTATACAAAAAGTTTTTAAAGAAGTGTAAATGATAAGCTAATAGCAGAAAAGAATGGAATAAAAAAATACTTAAGCCAAAAGTAGAAAGAAAGAATAGAAAAAAGCAAAACAAAGACCAAATGGAACAAAAGGAAAACCACATGCAAGGTGGAAGATTTAAATTCAATCACATAAATAAATAATTACATTAAGTGTAAATGATGTAAACACACCTATTAAAAGACAGAGATTGACAAAGTGGGGAAAAAATTAAGACATAAGTATGTGCTGTCTTTGAAGAAACCCACTTTAAATGCGTAATGTGAGGTAGACCAATGAGGTTTAATGAAAGAGAGTACAAAAAGTTTGTTTTCAGATTTTACATTGTAAGTTTCCTTTACAAAATATCACTTGTTGAGTTTTAGTAATAGTATCAAAGACTATCCACAATTACATGAAAAGCTTATTAAAATGCTTCTTTCTTTTCCAATTACATAGCTGTGTGAGTCTGGGTTTTCTTCATGTTTTTCAACAGAAACAACATATGGAAGGAGAGTGAATGTGGAAATAGATATGAGATTCCAATTGTCTTTTCTTAAGCCAGACATGAAAGAGATTTACAAAAAAATAAAACAATACCACTTTTCTCAGTAAATTTTTAAAAGTTATTTTTTAATGAAAATGTTTTATTTATGATAACATATCATGGGTTCGTTATTGTTATTTTTAAATGAATTAATAAACATATATTTAGATTCTGTTTTGACTTATAGTATATGTCATTGATAAAACCAACATAAACAATATGTCTTTGATATCATCAATAATTTTTAAGTCTGCAAAGGATCTGGTACCAAAATATTTGAGACCGCTGCTCAATGGACAAGCAGAGATGAATGAAACAAAGGACTAGAAACAGCTTCCATTGTCATCAACATTCTCTTCATAATCATCGACTGCAGTAGCAGGAGCCGCAGCACCATCCGTATACTGAATCACTGAATGATTCTGCCGTGCCAAGTACTGCTCTAAGCTCTTTGCATGCATCATCTCACTTAATCCTCACAATAATTCTATGAAGTGAGTACAATTACTGTCACCCCATTTTCCACATTGGAAAACTGAGGCTCAGAAAAGGCTTAGGAACTTTCCCAAGGTCCCAAGCTAGTAAAGAATAGAGTCCAGGTCTGTCTGATTCCAGGGCATCACTTATGCTCTTGTCTTAGAGTAGGAGATGGGTACCTGTGCGGTTGAAGGTAATACAGGCTTCCACTCACATATTCATTCTTTTGTAAATATTAATATCAGTGTGTGCCCGCTGATTGTCAGAGCCTTAAATTAGCCTAAATTACTTTGGATAAAATATTTCAGATGAAACATACACAAGCACACACATGCATCCCAAATCCTTGCATATTTGGAGAGCCTCATTACTCTGGAAAAGAAAGGACCCTTTGGGCCATGCTTTCTTCTCAGCAACCCTGGGAGCTACAAGAGCCTCTCAAGTCCCATCAGACCTAAAGGCCATCAAGGGAATTCCCTGGCAGTCCAGTGGTTAGGGCTCCATGCTCTCAATGCTGAGGGCCCGTGTTCAATCTCTGGTCGGGGAACTAAGATCCCACAAGTTGGGTAGCCAGAAAGAAAAAAAGAACTAAAGGCCATCAAACCCTAATATTTGTGGCTCTGGTTTGTTCTTAGGCTCACTGTCCACTAAGGAGTGGGTCTCTAAGAGGAGGTGACCAGAGCTGGCAGAATGCTGAGAGCCCACTGATGAGGGCCTGGGGTTCTTGTGACAAGCCCCTGACTCTATTAAATACAGTACTGACCGTGAGTGGTCCAATCGGGGGAAGCAGAGCCCCAGAAAGAAATATGCCCAGTCTAGGATTCAGGGTGCTGCCGACTGCAGGTGTTTTCCTGTGGAATGTCAACACCCGCTTGAGGCCGGGGGACCTCCAATCCCTCCAGAGACAGGAGACAGATCTGGGGAATAAATGGTCTCCTCTGGAAATGCAGCAGCTGATGTGGTTCCCAGGGGCTGCCCACAGCTTTTGGCCGGTGCCTCGATGCTGCATCTTCAATGTCACTGCATTTCTCCATGCTGTCTCAGGCCAGCTCTGCACGTGCCCCATTGCTGCCGTCCACTCTGCCCAGCACAGGAAGCCTCAGTGCAGAAAATGCAGCAGTTCCCCGAGAGCCACTCTGCACCTGGATGAGTGTCTGCACAGGTAGGTCTGACCTTCACATGGGGCCTTTCAAAGCACAGCAAGAGAGATGGTTTTGGGTGGGTTACTGGTAGGCAGTTTTTGTCCTTGTTTTGCTTTTTGCTTAATTACTAATATTTCAACAATAATGGTTCCTTTCATTCTTTTGCTCTTTCTTATTAAACATTGAATATCTAAAAACACCACTTCTAATATATGCTTATGAGAGAGTATACTGCTGTTCTAGAAGCTTCTGTGTGCTCACTCAATTTCCATTCCCCCACCCCCACTTCAGATGTCCACTGTCCTGAATCGTGTGTCTCTCATGGAGGTGACTCTTCTGGACTTTACCTCGGATATATAAGGATCTCATTAGGTTTTGACTGTTTTTGATGTCTGTAAATGTATTATACAATGACTTTTCTTTATTCCACAACATGAGTAAGTTTTTTATCCTAGAGGTTATATGTTTATTTTACTGTGATATTAGATAAAAATATAACTAACACATAGGTTCGTGATTTCATGGATACTGTTGCTAAATTAAGTCTTTACATTAAAAATGAGTTGATTTAAATAGAAATATCAAGTAAATATTAGCACAAGTGGCAAGCACATATGGCAAACATGATAAAATTGGAATGTAAATGGATAAGATTCAGGAAACATGGTTTTCAATAAAAACATGCTCCCTTTAAATGAAAAACATGCTCTGGACTTATGGGACAGGTCTGCCCTGGAGGGGTCCTTTATGGGCCTGGGCACCTGTCACAAGCCCTTTCTGGGCACAAGGAGAAGGTGGTTGGGTCCATGCTCAGTCCCAGCTTGCTGCAGGCCACTTTCAGCCAGCCAGCTTGGTGACCTCCTGCCTCCCTCATCTCTGTTCCCTGCCTGGGACTTGCCCGGCATGGCTCCCCTCCCAGCTCCTTAGTGTGTGTCCGTGCTTGCCCCTGCACCCTCTTAGATCAAGGTCATTTTCTGTGTCTCTGTCCTCCAGCTCCACTCACCCTCAGCTGGTAGACTGCACTCATAGCCCCGCTTGCTACCTCTCTCTGCATCTACACTCTTTGCCAAGTAACTGCTGTGTCCTCTCATTTTGACTCCAGGCAGGTCATGAGGTCAGTGTTGGCCAACAGAATGAGGCTGAAGTGATGGTGTGCCAGTACTGAGCCTGAGTCTCAAGAGGCCCTGTGTGCCTGCTTGCTCTCTTGTGTGTTTCTGCTGTCTCTTAAGAGAAGGGCAAAGTCAGCTGGTCCTAGGAGGAAGATGTGATACAGAGACATGTGGAACAGAGCTGACTTAGCTGAGGTGCTCCAGCCAAGCACAGCCTATGTGAGGACCTCAGCCCACAAACAAACTCGGGAAGAATGAGGTTACTGTTCTTTTAAGCCATCGAGCTTTGGGATGGTGTGTTATACAGTAACAGCTAACTGATACATGGATAAGAAGCACTTGGGTCCCATCCCTGTTCTATGGTTGTGTTCTACCCAGACCTAGAGCAGGAAATGCTTATATGAGTGAAATCAAGCATTTCCACACTTTCGCAAATGTGCCCCACCCCTGGTTGGGCCAGTAATATTAGCCTGCTGGCACTGGGGAGAGGGGGAAGATAGAGCCCTTTTTGCCTAGTCCAGGGAGCAAGAGGCAGCTCTCTTCCACAAACTACAAGGTCCCTCATCATCTACTTCTCAGCAGTCAGTCCAGTGAACTGGGACTGGAGCCAAGGCAAGAGAGACTAGGCATGTATCCTCTCCCAACCGTACCGTGTGAGGCTTGGTGATGTGCCCCTGCCCACAGACAGAATTGGAATCCTCACGTCTGCCAGATTCTAGGCCTCTGTCTGTGTCACAGGTAGATATTCTTTCCAAATTCCTTCCAACTGACCCTCCAACTTTTTTCCAGGCTCCTTGGAGATCACCCCCATGTTAGCATGGCCTTACTTTCGAGAAAGTCGTGCTGGGGAGAGAGGGGCAGCTTGTGCGGTAGTGAGTTGAATCTTGCCTGTGCTGTAGCTTCTCTGTTAGTGTGCGGCGTGTGAGCTATGCTGTGGCTACACTTTCACCAGTGTTTGGGGTCTTGCAGACTGATCTTCTGTCATGGTTTTTTAGCCACTGTACAAGCAAAGGCAAAGCTATTCGCAAGGTCAGGAGGTCCTCGCCCTTGTTCCACATACTGGCTGTATAAGCACATGTGTGCCCTATAGGGGATTTGCCATTTTTCAGCCACCAAGCTTCCAAAATCCATTCCATGGACCTAATTTTTCCTTAAATTCCTTCTAGTGAATTTCCTCCTTCCCACTGTGAGAACCAAAGGGGCCAGGCCCTTCCTCCAGCAACCCCGGGACAGCCAGGGGTTGGGCTCCTGCCCCTAAGCAGACTCTATTCCGGGACCGTGAGGAGTGATGCAGGGACTGAGAGATGCGGGGTGCTCCAGGCAGTGGGTGCAGCGGTGGCACTCCGTCCAGACCGAGACAGTGTGCGCCAGGCTGCAGTCCCCTTCCTCAGTCTTCAGAGTTTCTACAAAATCTGTCTCAGCTTCCTGGCCTCCCCCAAGCTCCCTCCAACAGATTCCCCTTGCTTGGAGAGACAGAGGCCATCTCCAGTTCTTGTAGCTCTAAGGCATACTTAAAGAAGAAATGTTTTGGTGAATAATCTTTCATGTGTGTGTCCTGTTTCTGTTTTCCACTTGCATTGTAGGTCCCAGTGGGCAGCACTTGGCTTCATTCTGAGTCCAACTCTTGGCACATAATAGGATCTCAGGCAGAGCTGGGCATGGCTTAATGACAGGAGAGGGACTTTGGAGCCACAGGGCCTGAGTGTGAGGCTCAGCCCCAGCACTTACCCACGGTGGGACTTGAATTCATCCTGTGGCATTTTTAGTCTGGATTCTGCATCTGTAAAGTAGGTGTGATGTTTAGAATGGCCACCTTCCCTCCAAGCCTCAGGACCTCTGTGAGGTTCCTGTGGATTACCTGGGAACCAGTCTGAAGGGACCCTGACTCCTTTACACTCAGCTAAAGCAACCAACACCACCCTTTCCCCAAGGAGGAGACACACAAAGGGGATTGAAGTCAAGGCTGGCTATACAGGCACGCGACCGAGGCAGTCACACAGGAGTTCAGAAGGGCGTCACGCAGGAGCTCAGAAGGGTCTCACACTTGTTTTATGCTCTGCTCTCACCATCTGAAAATCCTTAGCAATGTTGAACAAGGGGTCCTGCATTTTCATTTTCCACTGGGCCTGCAAATTATATAGCAAGCTCTGATTAGAATTCTGTGTGAAATGAGAGCACCTACAGTGTGAATGCATTTGTGTGAAAACAGGTGACACTAAACTAAAAGGTTAGAAATAGAGATGGTGGTTACACGGGCTGAGTGGGAAGGGGGTGGGGATGGGAGACAGTGAACAGAAGAGGCCTTGGAGGGCTTCAGTGGCTCCGGGAATGTTCTATTTCTTGCTCTGGGAGCTGGTTGGTTGTACGGGTGTGCTCATCTACCTCTGCACAGGATCTGTGCGTGTTTCTGCATGTGTGTTAACACTTTAGTACAAAGTTAAGAGAAAATTCATGAAAAAACCTGCATGTAGTAAAGGGAAGTAGAGGGTGCTTCTCTGAGACCTTAGAATGCTTGGAGAAGGCCTTCCAGAGGCGGGGTCTGAAGAAAGTCCTGAAGGAGAGGAGCAAGAGGCAGAGGCTGGGGTACGGTGGGGCGAGCTGTTTCTGTAAAACAGTCCTGTCAGCCTGGAGCTGAGCAGAAGCACAGCTCAGGAGAGCACGGGCTCTGCCTTGGAGCTTGATGTGGAGTGGGCAAGAGACACTGAGGCTAGTCCATGCACAGCTTCGCAGGCCTGCTGAGGCCTCGGATTCTGCTCTGGGCAGTGAGAAGTCATGAAAGGTTCTGAGCTCAGGACTCCTGTTGCGGTGTGGAGGGCAGACTGGGGTGGGGATGGGAGGCAGGGAGATGTTGAGAAGGCCACTGGCCTTTCCTAGGCGAGCAGTGACAGGAGTTTGGGCTGGTGGTGTGTGGAAAAGGAGATGAATTCTGGAGACTTCTTTTTCACAAGGTACATTTGGTGATTTTAACTTATGACCACAAATTCGAATCCCCCATCTCTGGAACAGGGGCTGGCCTGAGTGACTTGCTTGTGATGAATAAAATGTGGCTGAAAGTGATGTTCTGTGACTTTTGAGGCTAGATTTGAAAAGATGATACCGCTTCCAGTTGGCTCTCCCTTGGCACCCAGCTGCCATGCTGGAAGAAAGTCTAGGCCAGAGGAGAGCTCACATATACGTGCCCTGGCTGAGCACTCTACTGAAGTCTTGGGCAACAGCTAACCTCAAGTCCAGAGCTGTACATGCAGAGATTTTCAAGATGACTGCAACTGCATGAGATTCTGAGGATTGCCTCACTGACCCTGTCAACCTCCAGAACTGTGATTTATGCCACTAAATTTGGGTGGATTGTTGGTAGCAAGAAAACAAGACCCTTGACTGTTCAGTAGACTGTTAAGCAGACTCTTTAGAAGAGCTTAAAAAATATCC
Organism: Hippopotamus amphibius kiboko; assembly: GCF_030028045.1. NCBI lineage: Eukaryota > Metazoa > Chordata > Mammalia > Artiodactyla > Hippopotamidae > Hippopotamus > Hippopotamus amphibius. The sequence continues at coordinate 42,427,348 of NC_080201.1, forward strand.
AACACCCAGGCCAGATCCAAGCATTAATATACTTTTGAGCCCCAATGAGGAGCCAAGGTTGAGAACCACTGCTAACCCTAGTTTAAACCAACCCTAAGGCTTGAGCTAGGGTTAATTTCATGAAATGCCCCCCATTCCCCCACTTCTCCTTACCCAGCTTCCTTTTGTCCTTGTCACTGGTTTCCATCTTCAGTTCCTGGCAGATGAACACTTTCATCTAAGTGTTCCATTTAAGTGACAGGGACTTTGAAATCAGCGTTTGAGTCCTTGATGCTTTTGAGGTGTTTAGTTTTCAAGCAACGTAGGAGAATGGATAGGTAGGGGAAGCAGGGAGGCTCCCGGGGCAGGAGTGCGAATAAGGTTGCCAGGTAAAAGGCACTCAGGTCACTCCCCTTGTTGGAGGAAAGTGAGATCCCAGGACAGGAAGTATTAAATCCAGAACATGCAGTTCTTGATTTGCACAATATCAGTTTAATTAAACCCATGCATAGTGACCTTGCTTTGCTTCAATAAACATTTGCATGCAAGATTTCATGACAACAGAAATTTTCAGGTCAGTTAGGTAAAGCCTAGGAGTGCGATTGCTGGTAGTATGGTAAGTCTTTAACTTTGTGCAACTATCTTCCAAAGTGGCTGTTACCATTATGTATTCCCAGGTAACAGAAGAGGGTTCCTGTTGCTCCATATCCTAGCTAGAAATTGGCATTGTCTGTTTTCTGGATTGTAGCAGTTCTAGTAGATGTGTAGTAGTATCTCATTACTATTTTAATTTGCATTTCCCTGTGATAGATGATGTTGAGAATCTTTTTACATGCTTATCTGACATCTACATATATTCTTTGATGAAGTGTCTATTCAGATCTTTTGTCTGTTTTTTTTTTTTTTTTTTTTTTTTTTTTTTATTATTATTATTTTATTTTATTTTTTTGGGGGGTACACCAGGTTCAATCAACTGTTTTTATACACATATCCCCATATTCCCTCCCTTCCTTGACGCCCCCCCCTCGATTCCCCCCCACCCTCCCTGCCCCAGTCCTCTAATTGTCTGTTTTTTAATTGGGTTGTTTGTTTCCTTATTGTTAAACTTTAAGGGTTCTGTATTTCTGGATACAAGTCCTTTATCAGATATGTGATTTGAAAATATTTTCTCCCAGTCTGTGGCTTGTTTTCCGTTTTTTGGTTTTTTGTTTATGTGCTTGGTTAGTTGTTTTGGGTTTTTTTCCCATTCTCTTAGCAGTGTATTTTACAAAGCAAGTGTTTTTAATTTTGAAAAGTTCAATTTATCTATTTTGCCAAACCCAGGGTCATATAAATTTTCTCTTATCTCTTCTAGAAGTTTTATTTAAGTCGGTGATCTATTTTAAGTTAATTTTTGTGTAAAATGTGAAGTATGAGTAGAGGTTCTTTTTTTTTTTTTGCAAATGGGTATCCAACTTTTCTAGCACCATTGTTTGAAAGACTTCTTTCTCCATTGCATTGTCTTTGTAAAAAAATCATTTGAATTTTTTGTTCTCTAATGTTTCATTGATCTATGTGCCTAGGGTCTCATTCTGACAGAGAGACCCAAGCAGCCCAGCCAGCTGACACATCCACCCACAGTCCTGGGTGGTGAACTGTGGCAGATTTCTGATTGCAGGGGTGTAACTGACCAAAAGCTTCAGTTGCTATGCTCTGAAACCCCATTGCCAAGGCCATGCTTCCCAGCTTATAACTGGGCATGGCAGGGATACTAAGTCAGACCTATTAATGGGATACGTGGGACCCCTTTGATGGACAACTTTGTCTTGAGGACTCCTCAATGGCCTTGCTGAACTTTCCTTTCAACTGCATTTGCAGCCTTAGATGCTTCCACATACATTTCTTTCTGTCCTTCCCTCTTTCCTTCACTTGGGCTCAGACCTAACTGTGGCACCAAAGTTTTTGCAGCCTCTTCTGTCTCCCACCCCATTTTCCCTTGCAGGTGTTTTCCCAAATAAATTTCTTACCTGTTAATTTTATCTTGGCATCTGCTTCTCAGAGGACCAGGTCTAACATGGGGGTGGGGGTCACTCAGAACATAAAAGAAAAGCAGATTCTTGGAGAAGGGGCTGTGGGTATGGCAGAGACCTTGACTGACAGGCCCACTCTCCCTGGTCACTCCTCTGGTAACTGGCAGAATCGGATTGGACCACAAATTCCCCCCATTCCTTCCTGGCTTCTATATTCCCCCTTGGTTGTTCCAATCAGAGTTGGAAAGGCTCAGAGAAACCTCAGGAACTGAGGTGGCCAGAGGTGGGGGGATCTCTAGCCAGACGCTCCAAGCTGAAAGTCCCAATTTGCCAACAAAATGACCCAACTAGCTATCTTTACCAAGCTCTTGTGAGTACATGAGGAATCCCAGACATTCGCTTGATTTTGACTACCCAGCAGCCCTCCCTCTTCTTTTGATACTAGTGCCTGAGTTCCATGGGGTTGGGTGGTGCTGTTCCAGCTTGCACTCTCCTCTACCCACCTTATTGGCTCAGGACTGGGCATGTGACATGGTCAGAGCCCATGGGATACCCTGAACCTTTGCTGGGAAAATTGGGAGAATGGTAGTTCTCTTTTTCACTCAGAGCAGGCAGGGTTACCCATTTGAAACTAGACGTTGGGAGTCTGGAGCTCCAGAGATCTGAAAATGATGTAAACGCAGGAGAAGGTAGGGCTCAGAGAAGAGAAAGCAAGCTGAATTGTTGTTGTTTAAGTCACTTAGTCAAGCTACACCTGAAGGCAGACTCACTCCTGAACTTGTCAGTTATAAGGGCCAATGAATTGTCTTTTAAATTAAGTCAATTTGAGTTAGCTTTTATAACACTTTTGCAACTTAATAAATCTGAATTGACACGCATTTGATCATGCACTAATTGGGTCATTTTGGACTCTCATTTTCTTCTTTTGGTGTTACTTATCAATTTATGGTTGGCTAATTTCTACACCAGGGAAACAGTAGGTTAAAAAATAAAAAATTTTAAAAGACAAGGAAAATCCAAGCTCTTGGGAGCCAGAAGCTCTTGTTCAAAGCCTGGAGATCGTCGTGGGCATTTGAGGTTTTACCTGCATAGAAACCTCCTGTTTCTTTAGATTTTCTTTGAGGAAACACCTTCTCCTACCCGCAGTTATTATGTTTGGAGTGGAGTTGACCAACTCTTCCTCTGAGGCTCTAATGTGGATAATTAAGCCACTACTTCAGAATAAAGGCAATCCAGAAGAAAGTGCAAATAAGAGGAGAAAGACGTATATTGAACTCCTAGATCTAGCCTTACCTAAAACTATAACTAAACTTTTTTTTCAATTACATGAGACAACAAACCCCCTGACCATTTCTTCCTCTTCCCCTTCCTTCCTTCTCTCCTTCCCTCCTTCCTTCCTTTCCTTCTTTCTTCCTTTCCTCCCTTTGTAGTAAAATATACATAACTTAAAATTTACCATTTTAACCATCTTTAAGTATATCATCCAGTGGCATTAAGTACATTCACATTATCACGTTGTGTCGCTGCTAGTTCCAGAACTTTTTCATTACTCTAAACAGAAACTCTATAAGCATTAAGCAGTAACTCCTATCTCTCCTTCCCCACCTAGCTATTGGTAACCTCCAATCTACTTTCTATCTCTATGAATTTACCTACTTTCGATATTTCACATAAGTGAAATAATATACCATTTGTATTATTGGGTCCGGCATATTTCACTTGTTTATAATTTCATATTTCAGTTTGCATAATTTCATATTCATTTTACAATATTTTTAAGGTTCATCAATGTTATAGCATGTATCAGAACTTAATTCCTCTTTATGGCTGAGTAGCATTCATATATATGTATATGTACACACATACTATGAAGTTGCATCTCTTTGTGGTTTTTATTTGCATTTCCCTAATGATTAGGGTAATTGAACAACTTTTCATGTGCTTGTTGGCCATTTGCACTTTCTCTTTGGAGAAATGTCTATTCAAGTCCTTTTTCCAATTTTGAATTGGTTTTGTTGTTATTGTTGTTGAGTTATATATATATTTTTCTTGATATATAACCCGTTAAGTCATATGACTTGCAAATATTTCTTCCCTTTGTTGTTTTTTCACTCTCTTGATAGTATCCTCTGATGCATAAAAGTTTTTAATTTTCATGAAGTCAAATTTACCTACATTTTCTTTTATTGACTGTGTTTTTGATGTAATACTTAAGAAACTGCCAATTCTAAGATTATCAAGATTTGCCATAATAATCTCTTCTAAGAATTTTGCGGTTTTAGGTCTTATGCTTAGGTCTTCAATTCATTTTGAATTAATTTTTGTATGTGGTATAAGTTAACGGTCCAACTTCATTCTTTTGTACATGGAATCCAGTTGCCCCAGGATAATTTGTTGAAGAGACTGTCCTTTCCCCACTGAATGATTTTGGAATCCTTGTCAAAAATCAATTTACCATATATGGGAGTGTTTATTTTTGAGCTTTTTAATTAAATTCCATTGGTTTATGTGTTTATCCTTATGCTAGTCACACAGTGTTTTGATTATTGCAGATTTTTAGTAAGTTTTGAAATCAGGAAGTATGACTTTTCCCAACTTTATCTTTTTCAAGATTATTTTGGCTGTTCAGAGTCCCTTGAAATTCCATGTGAGTTAGGCTGGATTTTTGTACTTCTGCAAAAAACATCATTGGGATTTCATAAGGACTGCTTTGAATCTGTCAATTACTTTGAGGAGCATTGTTGTATTAATTTGCTTTGGCTGCTATAACAAAATACAACAAGAGAAATTTATTTTCTCATGGTTCTGAAGGGTAGAAGTCCATGATCAAGGTGACAGCAAATTCAGTTTTCAGTGAGAGCTCTCCTTTTGGCTTGTAGACAGCTGCTTTCTCATTATGTCCCACATGGCCTTTCCTCAGTATATGTGTGTGGAGAGAGTGAGCTCTCTCTTTTTATAAGGACACTAATCCTATTGGATCAGGGCATCACCCTTATGACCTCATTTACCATTAATTACCCCCCTAAAGGACTTAGCTCCAAATACAGTTCATTGAAGGTGAGGGTTTCAACGTATACATTTTGGGGAAACACAAACATTCAGTCCACAATAGTTCTCATCTTAGCAATATTAAGTCTTCCAACCCATGAACATAGATGTCTTTCCATTTATTTGTGCTCTATTTAACTTCTTTCTACAGTGTTTTATAGTTTGCAGTGCACAATTCTTATACCTCCTTGGTTAAATTCATTAGTAAATATTCTTTTTTTAACCTAGTGTAAATGGAATTGTTTTCTTAATTTCCTTTTTAGATTGTTCATTGTTAGTGTATATAAATGTAACTGATTTTTGCCTATTGATTTTGTATCCTGCAAGTTTTTTGAGTTTATTACTCTTTTTTTTTTCTTTGTGGATTCTTTACAGTTTTCTACATATAAGATAATATCATCTACCAATAGAGATAATTTTACATCTTTTCCCCCCAATTTGGTTTCGTTTCATTTCCTTATCCTGTCTAGTTTCTTCAACTAGAACTTCCAGTACTATGTTGAATAAAAGTGGTAAAAGCAGACATTCCTGATCTCAGAGGAAAAACTCTCAGTCTTCCCCCCTTGAGTATGTTAGATATAGGTTTTTCACATACGGCCTTTATAATGTTGAGGAGGTTTCTTTCTATCCCTAGTTTATTGAGTGTTTCTATCATAAAGGGATGTTGGATTTTGTCTAGTGCTTTTTTCCGCATAAATTGAGATTATCATGCAGTTTTTTTCCCCTTCATTCTATTAATATGGTGTATTATCTTGATTGATTTTTTTAACTAATTTATTTTATTTTTTATTATTGCCTGCATTGGGTCTTGGTTGCTGCGTGCAGGCTTTCTGTAGTTGCAGAGAGCAGGGGCTACACTTCATTGCAGTGTGCAGGCTTCTTATTGCAGTGGCTTCTCTTGTTGCAGAGCACTGGCTCTAGGTGTCCGGGCTTCAGTAGTTGTGGCACGTGGGCTCAATAGTTGTGGCTCATGGGCTCTAGAGTGCAGACTCAATAGTTGTGGCACACGGGCTTTGTTGCTCTGTGGCATGTGGGATCTACCCAGCCCAGGGCTCAAACCCATGTCTCCTGCATTGGCAGGTGCATTCTTAACCACTGCATCACCAGGGAAGCCCTTGAGTGATTTTCATGTGGTGAACTACCTTTGTGTTCCTGGGATAAATTCCATGTGATTGTGGTGTATTATCCTTTTAATATGCTCCTAAATTCAGCACTCAGTGTGTTAGTATTTATGGAGAGGTTTTGCATTTATATTAATAAGGGACATTGGTCTGTAGTTTTCTTTTCTTTCAGTGTCTTTCAGTGAGCTCACAGAATGTGTTCCCTCTTCTTCAGTTTTTTGGTAGAGTTTCAGAAGAACTGGTGTTAATTCTCCTTTAAATGTTTTAAATTCACCTTTGTAGCCATGTGGATTTTTCTTTTTTGGGAGGATTTTGATTACCAATTCATTCTCCTTGTTAATAGGCTCACATAGCTTTCTATTTCTTCTTGAGTCAGTTTTGTTTGCTTTTGTGTTTTTAGGAATTTGTCCATTTCATCTAGGTTATACAACTGTTCGTAGTATTCTCATATAATCCTGTTTATATCTGTAAGATTGTAATTTTGTCCCACTTTTATTTCTTTTTTTTTTCAAGATTTTTTTTTTGATGTGGACCATTTTTAAAATCTTTATTGAATTTGTTACACTATTGCTTCTGTTTTATGTTTTGTTTTGTTTTGTTTTGTTTTGTTTGGCCACAGGCCTGTGTGATCTTAGTTCCCCAATCAGTCCCCCTGGATTGGAAGCTGAAGTCTTAACCACTGGACTGCCAGGGAAGGCCCATCCCACTTTCATTTCTAATTTTAGTAACTGGAGACCTCTCTCTTTTTCTTAGTTAATCTAGTAAAGGTTGTCAATTTTACCAATCTTTCCAAAGAACCAACTTTGGTTTCATTGATTTTTCTTTGTTGTTTTTCTATTCTCTGTTTCTCTCTAGTCTATTCTTTGTTATTTCTTTCTTCTGCTAGCTTTGGGTTTTGTTTGTTTTTCTCTTTCTAGTTCCTTAAAGTATACAGTTAGGTTATTGATGTATTAGTTTGCTATGGCTACCGTAACAAAACACCACAGACCGGGTGACGTAAACAGCCGAAGTTAATTTTCTCACAGTTTTGGAGGATGGAAGTCCAGGATCAAGGTGTGAAGGGGTTGGCTAACCAGAGTTAGCCTTTCTCCTTGGCTTGCAGTTGGATGCCCTCCTGCTGACTCTTCACGTGTTTATCCCTCTGTGCATGTATGGCGCTGGCTCTACTTTGTGTCTCCAAATTTCCTCTTCTTACAAGAATACCAGCCAGATTGGATTAGGGCCAATGCTAATGGTCTCATTTTAACTTAATCACACTTAAAGCCCTATCTCCAAAACACAGTCACATTCTGAGATACTAGGTGTTAGGCTCTCCACATAATCATTCAATGGGGGGTGGAGGGGGGGGGAGACAGTTCAGCCTACAGCACCATCCTTTTACTTTCAACCCTTTTGTGTCTTTCAATCTAAATGTGAGTCTCTTGTACACAGCACATAGAACCAACTACTTAGAAGGTAAGTGCACTTACTGTTCTACTGGAGCTGTGGGTAGGTCAGCTTCCCACAGGCATAGGAGCTTAGTGGGCTAGGTTTGACTATCTGAATGAGGGGAGATAGGGTGGGCAGCTGCCAATGTCCATTACAGGGGGCGAAAGTGGGAGCAGGGAGACCAGAGAAAAAGCTACTGAAGTAGCTGAGGATACACAGGTGTTGGTGCTGCTAGAGCAATCAGAGACTGCCTGTTTCAGAGGTATTGATGTTGGGATATGCAGTGAGGAAAAGAGAGCAATTAACATTTACCATTTGCCCAAATTTTCCTCACTTCTTTCTTTGAAGTAAATGTAAAAAGGGTGTATCTGGACTGGGGAGCTGGCCAAAAGGGAAGAGAAATTGAGCAAGCAGGCACACCAGACACACCAGCTACAGCTGCCTCCCAGCCCATCCCCATTTGCACAATGCTGAAGGAACAGGACCCATTCCACTGTTAGGTACTGGAGCAGAGATGATTGTTAGGGCAAGGCCAGTTCCATTTATTAAGCATTAATTGGGTGCCTACTGTGTACAGAGGCTGTAGGAGAAAGAGGTCACGGGACTTTTGAAATAAGAGGAAAAGTATAGGCAACGTTATCCTTGAAAAGTCTGTTAAATAGCCCATACATAGGAATACATTAATTAAAGCACAATACCTTTATAAAAGGAAAAATTGTGTGTGCAATAATTAATATACATACAAAATTTAATCGCATATTTTGTTTTTTTTTAATAAATTTACTTATTCATTTACTGGTTGCATTGATTTTTGCTGCCGCTCGTGGGCTTTCTTTAGTTGTGGGGAGTGGGTGCTACTCTCCAGTGCAGTGCGCAGGCTTCTCGTTTGTGGCTTCTCGTGTTGCAGAGCCCTGGCTCTAGGAGCACAGGCTTCAGTAGTTGTGGCACACGGACCTACTTGCTCTGAGGCATGTGGGATCTTCCCGGACCAGGGCTTGAACCCGCATCCCCTGCACTAGCAGGGAGATTCTTAACCACTGCGCCACCAGCAAAGTCGCTAATCACGTATTTAATTCATTAAGCAGGCACAGATAAGGGTTGAATTTGCTAAAGTTAAATATGCTTAAGAAGCAGTATTAGTGGACGAACTAAGTTCCTACCGCCCGATGTAGCGCTCAACGACTGGGAGTATGAGGGGGACACAAGGCTAAGACAGGACTCAGCTCCGTGAACCGAGAGCCCACATTCATTCCCTAGAATGAAAGTTTCCAGAGGCCCACAGGGCAGCGCAGCCTCAGGCTACGCCAGGCGCCGGCGCGCCGCTCCTACGCCACGTGACCACAGGGGCTGCACGAGGGGCGGAGGCTGCGTGCGCTTCCCAGCGTGCCGCGCGGGGCGGGGCAAGGGGCGGGGCCTACGGGGGAGGCACGGAGGAGGCGCGGCCGCCACAGGACGTCTGGCTCGGCCCAGCTACCGGATCGGCGCTTCTCGCCTTCAACGGCCAGCCTGCTGCTCCGAGCCCGCGGCGGCGGCGGCGGTGCCGGCGGCGGCGGGCGGCATGTGCGTGTGAGATGCGGCCGCGGGCAGCCCGGACGCGAGCAGCGGCCGCCGCGGTAGCGGAGAAGCGGGGCGCGGCCTCCTCAGCGCGGGGCGCGCAGTGCATGAAGGCGAGCACGCGGGCGCTGGGCAGCCGCCGGCCACGCCGCCTCCATAAACACTTGTTTAGGACTCGTTCGCCCCGCTGAGGCCCCGGCGCCCCCGCCATGGAGGCCCCGCCCGACCCCGGGCCCTACGCTTTGGCCTCGGCCTCGGCTTCGGCCGCGGCGCCGCTGCGCGCCCCGGAGGTGGCGCGGCTCCGCGAGGAGCAGGAAAAGGTAACAGGCCGCGCTTCGTCCCGCGCTTCCGCCGTGGGTCCCGGGAGGCGCCAGCGCCCCGACGCCTCCTCGGCGCCCCGTTCCCCCTCCCCGGGGCTGGGGGCTGACCCCCGCCCGCCCCGGCCGACCCCTTCCTGCCCTCCGTGGGCCGCAGCCCCTGGGTCTCGGCCCAGCTCACTCCGGACCCCGAACGGGGGAGGAGCGTAGTTTCTAGGCCTGGAAAGCGTGTTGGGAGAAACTTTTGTCACGTGCTTTTGTTGTCTTGTCTGGAGCCCTTTGACCTTCGAAGGGAGGGGAGGGTTGGGGAAAAAGAGACGCGCTAATCTGTTTAACTTGTGTATGAAAGTGAATTTTTCATCTTAATGCGTACAACGAGTGGGAATAGTCTTGGTGAAGGACACGCTGTAAATGAATAGTTCACCTTATTTTTTTTAGCTTATCTAATCGTTGCTAAAATATATACTTTTTGTTGCTCTGTCTGATTGCACTTAAAAGTTTTACTAGGTTTGTAATGATAACGCTTCATGTGCAATTCCAGCTTTGGTTCAGTATTTGTCAAAATGGAATGCTGTTTTATTAAATTTTAACTTCAGTTGTATAAGTGAGTTTTAATCTACCAATAAAGAGGAAAGAAAGTTTTGTATTTCCTAATGGGATTGTGTGTGAAGAAGTATACCAATTTAGGAAATACAGTGTTATTGCGTAATCTGAGATTTTTTTTCCCCCTTTGGATTCTGTATCATTTGTTTCTCAATATCTCCTGAAACTTTGAAATTACTACGTTGAAAGACAATGTTTAATTTACTTAAAATGTGTCATATTGAGAGTATCATGGTTATAAAGGTTAGGAAGTTGTTTAAAAAGTATAAACACTGGGAATCCCTTTTTCTATTGAGCATTTCTGTATAAAAATGACTACTTACATAGGTATACAAATATACCCAGTTTAGCTAGATGAGGGACTTTTCATAGAACCTAAAAAATCCCGGTTTGCTTGGAAGTAACCTGTTTGGATGAATGGTGGGAACCTTTCCTACTTTGTTCTGCCTCTTCTAAAATTATTTTGTTAGTTGGATTTCCCTTTCCGAGAGCCATTTTTCCTTTTATACCATATACAACGTTTGGGTTTTATAGGGTTTTCTTTTTTTTGGGCACACGGGCTTAGTTGCTCCGCGGCATGTGGGATCTTTCTGGAGCTGGGATCGAACCCGTGACCTCTGCATTGGCAGGCGGATTCTTAACCACTGCGCCACCTAGGAAGCCCCCAACGGTTGGGTTTTAAATCTGGTTTTTTTCAAGTTGAGGGTTTAAAAATTCAAGTTCGGTGGATTTAAATTGTAAGAGAGTGGTTTTTTTTTTTTTTTTTTTTTTCTTTTTTTTTTTAAGGGAAGAATAAAGAAAGAAGAAAAGACAGCCCCTCAGGAAACCAGTTTGTTAATTTTTGGCAAAGACTATTTACATTTTTTATTCTTTTAGGAAATGTGAAACAGACCCTCAAGATGGTGTTCCCATTGTCTGTCTTTCTGTAGTGGAATCAACTCTCCTCCTTTGTAGTATGATGTTTGCATACTGCTGACTTGATATGTTTTTTCCCATTTGGCATGTTAAAAAGAGAAATTCTTGGTTTTATTCTGATGTTAGTGTGGCTGAAATACAAAGGATACGGTTTGGGGTGCTCTGAACAGCTTTCTGGTATGGTATCCAGTTGCATTTGAAAACTGCCTTCTCAGTTACAGTCCTGTGGGAACCTGAATAACAGTTTTCAGTCGACATTGAGTATGTTACCAAATTACTTGTCTGTGCTGTGTTAATGTTATTTTGGCATATAAAATAAGCATGTGCATGTCTGTCATGGGTATGTAGAATCATTCCCAGTTCATGATAAAGCCCCTCAGTAAATAGACTAGACTGTGTTCTAACGGATCTGCTTCAGTGGACAGGAGAGACTCATAAGGCCGCAAAATATACTGGTTAGATAGCTATCCTGTAATTATAGTTCAGTATAGGAAAACTTTTATCTAGTAAATAGTCAGTAAATAAGTAAATAAGTGAATTTTTTTGTGTGAGGGACTTTAGGCTTTAAAACCAACCCAGCAGCTGTGGGGGTATGGTGAACTCTAATAAGTGGAAGTGTTGGAACATTCTTGGAAGGAAAAAGAAAAAAAGAGTCATAGTTTTATAGTAGTGTAGCAGTTACTATTCATTTATGTAGGTCTAATTAAATGTGCTTTAGGACTTAACTTTCCCTGCCGGGTTCTGTGAGAGAATTAGAACCTGAAAATGATTTGAATGACTATTTTTTCATTTTTCCCTAGGATGGTTGCTAGCTAGTAGGCTCTAGATGCAGAGGAGAGAAATAAATTCTTTATATGCAATGGATACCTTAGTTTCGGGGTATTATTTTCTTTGGGAACCTTAAGAAGGGCTGCTATGTAAGGTGGTTTAAATGTTGCTCATCATTTTTTTTTTTGCTTTTTAATTCAGGTAAGGAGGGTAAACATTTTACCTTGGTGTCTCTGTTTTTTTCCTTGTTTTTCCTCTAGAGCACTGAATAACAAGGACAAAAGATTAGTAACCTAAGGAAAAAGACAAAGGAGGGGCATGAAAGATCCACAGTCAGTCAGCAATCAGCATCAATAAATGACAAGTAGTAAATGGGCAGGATCAAATATTTGAATATTCTTATTTGTGACATCAATGATGCCATTTTCAAAAGAATAATTTTTGGTTAAAACTTCTATTTTTTTTAACCTAGCAAAAAGACACGCATAGAAAGGTTTTATGCAGATTTGTGTATAATAATGAAAAAAACTAAAAATTCAACATTAGGGGATTGGTATGAGATTTTATGCAGGCATTAAAAGTTGTAGAACAGTATGTGGTGTGGTTAGTTATGTTTATATGTATATAAATATTCACACTTTATACAGGAAAATGCACCACTAAATGTTTTAAAAGCACACAGTTTCATTTCTTATTCTACCTAAAAGTGAGTGAATTGAATGGCATTTTTTTTTCAACAAAGTCTATTGATAAAACCTAATTAATTTTAGTGAAAGCTGGGATGATGTATCTTTAATTACTAAATATTTTCTGGGCCTGACAAATGGCTCTTGGCTGGTTTGAACACCAGTTAGGCAGGTTTATTTCTTACTGGAGAGAGTGAATAGATACAGTTTATTCAAATATCTGTTCCCCTAGATGGTTTCCTTTTCTCTTTTCCTTGGAGGTTTTATTTGCTGTTCTCTATCAAAAGATACAAGGACAGGAGGGGACTTGGATCATCCTTTTTTCCCCCTCTTGTAACCGAATCTGTTTTTACCAATAGCAGTAAAGTACGAGGGTGAGTCAAAAATTATCTGCACTCTGGTTATATTAAAACTTCTGTAAATTCTACAGTTGGAGTGCGGATAATTTTTGACTCACTCTTGTATTTGATGGAGAGAATGGAATCTACTTAGGAGCCTCTCTGGACTGATCTATGCCATAAAAGTTAAACCTCGGATTGTAGTGGAGTGTCTTGGGGTGTTCTAGGGAAATTCCGTCATACTGAGATCTTGTTAAATCTGTTTCTGTCTTAGAATTGCATTATTGAAATACTGATTTCCTGGCTATGGTGATGTTTCTGTGTTTTGTATTTTCAGATACTGTTATCTTTAATTAACCTGATAATTGAGATTCTACTATATAGCATTGTGGAAAAAGTGGTATATAGCGTTGCTTTCCTAGTTTCATTTGCAGGATAATGGTAACTTTGGAAAATTCATGAAGATATTGTTATTGTTTAGTTTATTATAACTGAGTGACTCATGTAATTTGGAATTCAGAATAACTTATACTTTCTTGATATAGAATCTGGGAAATTAAGTGCACTAAGAGTAAATATTTCAAATTTTTATAAAGCAGAACATCTAATTTAACTTTGGTTTGCATACTTCTTACGATAAACTGCACATAGTTTAGGAAAATGTCAGTCATGTACTGCATACAACAGGTGTTGCTTTTCTCTCCAAGCCCAGAATCCAAGCATATAATTTTTCAACAGATATTTATTGAGTACCTACTACTTGCCAGACTCCTACCTACTTAATGCAGTCCTCTGCTGAGGATGCAGTAGTGAACAAAATAAAATCTTTGTTTTCATGGGGATCACATTCTAGTGGTAAAGATATGGAATAGGCACATTAAAAATGTCAGGTGGTTTGTGATAGGTAAGGAGCTGTACTAGATCATTGTTAAGGATTTTGGTTTTTATTTTTGTGAGATGAGAAGCCATTGGAGTGTGTCTTGAGAATCATACTAGTCTTAAATGACAAGAATCCATTTGTCATGCATGAAGGGAGGGCTGATGGGATTGTGGGATTGCATTATATAGAATAAACTCTTTGTGTGCCAGGCATTGTGATAGACATTTACAAATTTGGTGTTATAGAGTATTCATTAACTCTCTTAATATTTCAGGTGAACAGTTTGGGTTGTTTTTAGTTTTTGCCCCGAACTTTCTTATGGAGTATTTGTATCTTCAATTTTGCTTATAATGCTTGTTTTCCAAAGTGCTTATACCAATTTATGTCGCTGTCAGCAGTGGGTGAAAGTTCCAGCTACTCCACGTCCTCATGACCACTTGGTACTGTCTGTCTGTATCATTTTTGTTAGCCATTCTCGTAATGACTAATGAATTGACAACCTTTTCAAATATTTATTGGTTATTTGCATTTTTTTTTTTGTAAAAGTGCGTTTCCTAAACTTATTAGTTATAGGTAATTTATTGAAGAATGTGTATTTGATCTTTCTAATGTAGAAGTTCTTCTCTTTCATCATTTTTAAGAACGGCAGCGTTGTAAGAATAAATTTGCTTTTAGTCAAGGATACATTTTGTAGGTAAATGAGTTTTCAGAACTCTTAACTTGTGAGTTTTATTTTAGAACAGTTTGTTTTCATTATTGTTAGCGATTATTATCATGCCAGTCATGTACCGTGAGAAAAAAAAAGTTTGGTTTTAGTATTTTGTTAATAAACATTATAATACAGTATTTCAAGGGGAGAAAACTCATATTCATTGTGTTTGGCCTCTCCAGATTGGAGCATAAGACAAGGATAGTTCCAAAACACTGATGGGGAAAGGGGGAAGGAGGTGCATGGGGTCTATGCTGTGATCATAACTGTTTGATTTTGTTCTCCTAATGCTTTCAGGTTGGGTTTTTAAAATCTTTTAGCTTGTATCATTCTTGCCTTCATCACCAGATTAGTGAGTCTAGATCTTTTTGGTCTGTCCTAAGGCAGTTTTTTTGTTTTTTTGTTTTTTAAAGCAGCAGCTGTTTATTTTGGAAAATTGTAAAACAAAAAAGAAAAGTTTAAAAAAATAGTTTGAGTCATCAATACCATTTTGTCTCATTTGCCTTTTCTTTCTCTTTCTGTATTTTTTTTTTCTTATAGAACCATTTGAAAGTAAATTGAAGATATCATCAGATCCCTTAATACTTAAGCACATATTTTGAAGCAAGGTCATTCTTTTACATATCTTTTTTTCTCACCCAAGAAATGAACATTAACATACAATAATAATGTTTAGCATATTCACATTTCCTGAGTTTTTCTAAAAGTGTCTTTTACAACATTTTTTCAGTCCAAGATCCAATCACAGGCTGCTTTAGCATTTTTATCTCTTTAATTTCCTTTCATCTGAAACAATCCTGTCTGCCTTCTTTTGTCTTTATGAAATTGGTATTTTTGAAGAGTTTACAACAGTTTGCTTATAGAATGGCCAAAATTTAGAAATGTCTGATGAATGTAATCATGAAGAAACAGAATTAAATAATAATTTTTTGCAAGAATACTGCATAGTTAATGATGACTTCCTATTGCATCACAGCAGGAGACATACGATGTTACTTTATTCTGTTATTGGTGTTGCTAAGTACTTGTTTAAGATGGTACCTGCCAGATCTCTCCACCTTTGGTACCTGTTCCCTTGTGTAAGGAATAAGTACTTTAAAAGTAATAATACTTGAAGATGTTGTAAATATCCTGTTCCCCAACAACCCTTTACCATGGATGATCCTTGCCTGAATCAATTATTACATTGATATTTGCAAACTAGTGATTTTCTAACCATCTTTGTTTATAACTGGCATTTTTCTGTAAAGAAAGGCCCTTTCCCCCCATTTAATATTAGCGTAGACCCTTTTTGTATTTTTTAATTCAGTGTGTTTTAATTTTTCATTTTGCCTTTTGATGCTCAAATTGTCCTAAATTTGGCCAGTGGGAGCGCCTTCAAGCTGACTCCTCTATCCTTTTGGCATGTCTCATCATTCTTTGATGATTACCTTGTTTTCTGGCATAAGGTTTCCCAGGCTTACCTTGTAGTTTTCTTGCCTTAGTTCTGAAATTGACTGTTTCTTCAAAGAGCGCTGGTTCTTTTTAATGAGAAATGCTAAGAAACCAAGATCTGGGCCCAAGTTGTGCTCATTGCCCTTGGGATATTATTGCATCAGTGTGCTTTCAGTGGACAGTGCTAAGAAATGTATTAACCTTAAGGAAAAATATCAGCATTTACCATCTAGGTCCAAGGGATCTTTTTACTTTTTATTTTCTAAAGTAATTTTTATAAGTAATGTACAGAAGTAAGGATAAGGGATAGTGAAACCCAGTTTTATTGGATATTTTAATAAGAATTTGAACGTAGGAATCTTCTTGTATTAAGTAAATTTTGGTGCACAAAGATCATAAGAGATTTTAGAATATTGCCACATCTTTTTTTTTTTTTTTAAGCTCTTTATTGGAATATAATTGCTTTACACTCTTGTACCAGCTTTTGAGGTACACTAAAGTGAATCAGCTGTATTTATACATATATCCCTATAACCACTCCCTCCTGCGACTCCCGCCTGCTCTCCCTGTCCTGGCCCTCTAAGGAATCACCCATCTCCCTTTGTTATACAGCAACTTCCCACTAGCTATCTATTTTACCGTTGGTAGTGTATATACGTCTATGCTACTCTCTCACTTCGTACCAGCTTCCCCTTTGCCCCCCGCCCCCCCCCAACCCTGTGTTCTCCAGTCCATTCTCTGCACCTGCATCCTTATTCTTGCCCTGTCACTGGGTTCATCAGTACCATTTTTTTTTTTTTTTTTTTTTTAGATTCCGTATATATGAGTTAGCATACAGTATTTGTTTTTCTCTTTCTGGCTTACTTCACTCTGTATGACAGACTCTAGGTCTATTCATCTCATTACATATAGCTCCATTTCATTCCTTTTTATAGCTGAGTAATATTCCATTGTATATATATGCCACATCTTCTTTATCCATTCGTTGATGGGCATTTAGGTTGCTTCCATGTCCTGGCTATTGTAAATAGTGCTACAATGAACATTATGGTACATGTTTCTTTTTGGAATATGGTTTTCTCTGGGTATATGCCCAGTAGTGGGATTACTGGATCATATGGTAGTTCTATTTTTAGTTTCTTGAGGAACCTCCATACTGTTTTCCATAGTGGCTGTACCAACTTACATTCCCAACAGGGCAGGAGAGTTCCCTTTTCGCCACACCCTCTCCAACATGTATCATTTCTAGATTTTTTGATGATGGCCATTCTGACCCGTGTGAGGTGATACCTCATTGTGGTTTTGACTTGTATTTCTCTGATGATGAGTGATGTTGAGCATCTTTTCATGTGTTTGTTGGCCTTCTGTATGTCTTTGGAGAAATGTCTGTTTAGGTCTTCTGCCCATTTGTGGATTGGGTTATTTGCTTTTTTGGTATTAAGCTGCATGAGCTGCTTGTATATTTGGGGGATTAATCCTTTGTCCGTTGCTTTGTTGGCAAGTATTTTCTCCCATTCTGAGGGTTGCCTTCTAGTCTTGTTTATGGTTTCTTTCGCTGTGCAAAATCTTTTAAGTTTCATTAGGTCCTATTTGTTTATTCTTGATTTTATTTCCATGATTCTAGGAGGTGGGTCAAAAAGGATCTTGCTTTGATGTATGTCATAGAGTGTTCTGCCTATGTTTTCCTCTAGGAGTTTGATAGTGTCTGGCCTTACATTTAGGTCTTTAATCCATTTTGAGTTTATTTTTGTGTATGGTGTTAGGAAGCGTTCTAATTTCATTCTTTTACATATTGCTGTCCAATTTTCCCAGCACCACTTATTGAGGAGGCTGTCTTTTTTCCATTGTATATTCTTGCCTCCTTTGTCAAAGATAAGGTGCCCATATGTGATTGGGTTTACCTCTGAGTTCTCTATTCTGTTCCATTGATCTTCCTTTCTGTTTTTGTGCCAGTACCATACTGTCTTGATCACTGTAGCCTTGTAGTATAATTTGAAGTCAGGAAGCGTAATTCCACCAACTCCATCTTTCCTTCTCAAGATTACTTTGGGTCTTTGGGGTCTTTTGTGTTACCATCAAATTGTAAGGTTTCTTGTTCTAGTTCTGTGAAAAATGCCTTTGGCAATTTGATAGGGATTGTGTTGAATCTGTAGATTACTTTGGGTAGTACAGTCATTTTCACAATGTTGATTCTTCCAATCCAAGAACATGCTATGCCTCTCCATCTGTTTGTGTTGTCTTTGATTTCTTTCATCAGTGTCTTCTAGTTTTCTGCATACAGGTCTTTTGCCTCCTTAGGCAGGTTTATTCCTAGGTATCTTATTCTTTTTGTTGCAACGGTACATGGGAGAGTTTCCTTAATTTCTCTTTCTGCTTTTTCGTTGTTAGTGTATAGGAATGCAAGAGATTTCTGCGCATTAATTTTGTATCCTGCTACTTTACTAAATTCATCGATTAGTGCTAGCAGTTTTCTGATAGAGTCTTTAGGGTTTTCTGTGTATAATATCATGTCATCTGCAAAGAGTGACAATTTTACTTCTTCTTTTCCAATTTGGATTCCTTTTATTTCTTTTTCTTCTCTGATTGCTGTGGCTAAAACTTCCAAAACTATGTTGAATAATGGTGAGAGTGGACACCCTTGTCTTGTTCCTATTCTAAGAGGGAATGCTTTCAGTTTTTCACCATTTAGAATGATGTTAGCTTTTGGTTTTTCATATATGGCTTTTATTGTTTTGAGGTAATTTCCTTCTATGCCCATTTTCTGGAGAGTTTTTATCATAAATGGGTGTTGAATTTTGTCAAAAGCTTTTTCTGCATCTATTGAGATGGTCATATGGTTTTTATATGATAGAATTCGCCTGTGAATCCATCTGGCCCTGGGCTTTTGTTTGTTGGGAGATTTTTAATCACAGCCTCAATTTCAGTGCTTGTGATTGGTCTGTTCATAGTTTCTATTTCTTCCTGGTTCAGTCTTGGAAGATTGTATTTTTCTAAGAATGTATCCATTTCTTCCAGGTTATCCAATTGATTGGCATATAGTTGCTTGTAGTAGTCTCTCATGTTTTGTATTTCTGAGGTGTCCGTTGTTACTTCTCCTTTTTCATTTCTAATTCTTCTCCCTTTTTTTCCTGATGAGTCTGGCTAATGGTTTATCAATTTTGTTTATCTTCTCAAAGAACCAGCTTTTAGTTTCATTAATTTTTGCTATTGTTTCCTTCCTTTCTTTTTCATTTATTTCTGACCTGATCTTTATGATTTCTTTCCTTCTGCTCACTTTGGGGTTTCTTTGTTCTCCTTTCTCTAATTGTTTTAGGTGTAAGCTTAGGTTGTTTATTTGATATTTTTCTTGTTTCTTCAGGTAGGACTGTATTGGTATAAACTTCCCTCTTAGAACAGCTTTTGCTGCGTCCCATAGGTTTTGGGTTGTTTTCATTGTCATTTGTTTCTAGATATTTTTTGATTTCCTTTTTGATTTCTGTAGTGATTTCTTGGTTAATAGCTTATTATTTAGCCTCCATGTGTTTGCATTTTTTACAGTGTTTTTTTCTGTAATTGATATTTAGTCTCATGGCGTTGTGGTCAGAGAAGATGCTTGATATGATTTCAGTTTTCTTGAGTTTACCAAGGCTTGATTTGTGACCCAAGATGTGATCTATCCTGGAAAATGTTCTGTGTGCACTTGAGAAGAAAGTGTAGTCTGTCTTTTTTGGATGGTATGTCCTATAAATATCAATTAAGTTGAGATGGTCTAATGTGTCACTTAAAGCTTGTGTGTCCTTATTTATTTTCTGTTTGGATGACCTGTCCATTGTTGTAAGTGGGGTGTTAAAGTCTCCTACTATTATTGTGTTACTGTTGATGTCCCCTTTTATGGCTGTTAGCATTTGCCTTATGTATTTAGGTGCTCCTATGTTGGGTGCATAGATATTTACCATTGTGATATGTTCTTCTTGGATGGATCCCTTGATCATTATGTAGTGTCCTTCCTTGTCTCTTGTAATAGTCTGATTTGTCTGATATGAGTATTGCTGCTCCAGCTTTCTTTTGACTTCCATTTACATGGAATATCTTTTTCCATCCCTTTATTTTCAGTCTATATGTATCCCTTGGTCTGAAGTGGGTTTCTTGTAGGCAGCATATAGAAGGGTCTTGTTTTTGTATCCATTCAGCCAGTCTATGTCTTTTGGTTGGAGCATTTAATCCATTTACATTTAAGGTGATTATTGACATGTATGTTCCTATTACCATTTTCTTAATTGTTTTTGGTTTCTTTTTATAGGTCTTTCCCTTCTCTTGTGTTTCCTACTTAGAAAAGTTCCTTTAGCAATTGTTGTAAGCTGGTTTGGTGGTGCTGAATTCTCTTAACTTTTGCTTGTCTGTAAAGCTTTTGATTCCTCTATCGAATCTGAATGAGATTCTTGCTGGGTAGAGTATTCTTGGCTGTAGGTTTTTCTCTTTCAGGACTTTCAGTACATCCTGCCATTCCCTTCTGGCCTGCATAGTTTCTGCAGAAAGATCAGCTGTTATCCTTATGGGTTTTCCCTTATATGTTATTTGTTACTTTTCTCTTGCTGCTTTTAATATTTTTTCTTTGTGTTTAATTTTCGTTACTTTGATTAATATGTGCTTTGGTGTATTTCTCCTTGGGTTTATTCTGTGTGGGACTCTGTTTCTTGGACTTGATTAATTATTTCCTTTCCCATATTGGGAAAGCTTTCCACTATAACCTCTTCAAATATTTTCTCAGACCCTTTCCTTTTTTCTTCTTCTTCTAGGATGCCTATGATTCGAAATTTGGTGTGCTTAATGTTGTCACCAAGGTCTCTGAGACTGTCTTCCATTCTTTTTATTCTTTTTTCTCTTTCCTGCTCTGTGGCAGTTATTTCCCCCATTCTATCTTCCAACTTACTTATTCATTCTTCTGCCTCAGTTATTCTGCTGTTTATACCACCTAGAGTATTTTTAATTTCAGTTATTTTGTTGTCCATCACTGTTTGTTTGCTCTTTAGTTCTTCTGAGTCCTTAAGTGTTTCTTGTATTTTCTGTATTTTGTTATCAAGATTTTGGATCATCTTTACTATCATTGCTCTGATTTCTTTTTCAGGCAGTTTTCCTATTTCCTCTTCATTTATTTGGTCTTGTGGGGTTTTTTCCTGCTCTTTTGCCTGCAAGTTGTTTCTTTGTTTTCTTATTTTGTCTAATTTATAAGATTTGCTGTCTCCTTTCCCTATGCTTCCTAGTAGTAATTCTGCTTGTTTCTGCTCTCTGCCTGCTGTGGTGGGGTTTGTCCAGTGTCTTGAGTAGGCTTCCTGGTGGGGGTTCTGGTGTCTGCTTTCCAGTGTGTGGCTCTGTGTCTTTTCTCTCTGATGAGCAGGGTCGTGTCAGGTGATGTGTTTTAGGGTATCTGTGAGCTTAATATGGCTTTAGGTAGTCTGCCTGCTGATGGGTGGGTTTGTGCTCTTATCTTGTTTGTAGTTGGGTGTGAGGTGTCCAGCACTGGCAGTTGCAGACAGTTCGACAGAGCTGAGTCTTAGACTCTGATACAGGGCTCTGTGAGAGTTCTCTGCAGTTAATCTTCTCTGTGTCTGAGGACTCCCTAGTAGTCTAGCATCCTGGATTCAGTGCTCCCTCCCCAGAGCCTCCTACTTGCCTTCTGATGGAGTAGCCCAGGCTTCAGAGGTTGCTTGTCCCAGTTATGTTGGGATCTTTGCAGTCCTTTCTGGTGTCCGAGGTCATTTGCTGGTGTTCAGCTGGTTCTCTTTGGGAATTATTGTGTCTTTTGGTGTATTCCTGATGCATCTGTGGAGAGGGATGCATTCCACGTCCTTCTACTTCACTGCCATCTTTTTTCTCTCTCTTCTGTTTTTTCCGTGAGTTCCAGCGGCAGCCCGGGATGGGGAAGGGAGGCTGTGAAGGGTGGACAGACTGCAAAGTCTGACAGGTCCTGCCAGCAACAGCCCCAAATGTTCCTGAGGTCTTAAAGGAACATGGCCCTTTCAGACACAGCCCAGGTGCAGCAAGTGTAACCTGCTTTTTTGACATGGATGGCCTCCTTCTGGGTGGGTAGACTGTGGCTGCCTCCCCTGAGGGCTGTGTGGGGAGGGCATGGGAGGTGGGGGGGGGGGCGGCGCAGGCTCTCAGGGCCGGGGACTGCGTCAGGGTAAATGTGTGGCACCCCCAGGGTAGGCGGGCAGGTGTTGCCACATGTCTTTTTAGAAAAACATCCAGGTTCTTGTTGCAGACTATCACATGATGAAGTTCTTGTTGAATGACTAAGTGGATAGGAATACCCTGTTTCTTGTTGTTGTTCTTAGAAGTATATTGTTTGTTTATTGATTCTTTTTTTCTCCAAGTCAATCACCATTTATTTAACATCTACGTTTACATATATGTAGTTCTCTTCCTCGTTGGCAGGGTCTGTTCTAGGACTTAGGGAACTACAAAGACAAACCATTTATATAATTCCTGCTTTCAAAACTCATTTCCAGTGCTTCAGAGTTTTCCTCCCTACTCTCTGACCTCAAGAAACTTAAAAACTTGTAGCAGTGGGAAAAAAATAGAATTTAGACATCTTTTATTCCAGCAATCTTATTTATTATGATAATATATATATAATAAAAATTGCCATTTTAACCAGTTTTAAGTGTACAATTCAGTGGCATTAATTACATTCACTGTGATGCAACCATCACTTTTACTTGAAGGTTAACGTAGGATGGACTCCCAGATAGAGAACTCTTGGCTGTTCTACCATCAGCTTTGCCTTGCTCTGTGGTTATCAACTTTCCCCAGGTCAAGAGTAGGCAGGTACAAGTAGTGGGCTCACAGCATTTGACCTCGACTGATTTTTCTAAGTTATTTTGTACATTTTTCAGCAGCGAAACCAAACTGGGTCTTCAGGCTTTATTTCTGTTTCTTGCAAGGGAAAAAGCCTTTATACAGTTGGATGTGTTTTGGTCTTTCCACAGTAAGAATTTTAACCCTCTTTTGTATTATTTCTACAGTAATTTGTAAACATTTTCTTTACCTGCTTTTTTCTTTCTTTTTCTTTTTTTTAACTTTTCATGTCAGATATTTTTATACTGCACTCATTTGTGAAAATAAAGATATACTGGTAAAAAAATTTTATTTCTAATGAAACAAATTTTTTTTTAACTTTATTTTATATTGGGGTATAGCTGATTAACAATGTTGTGATAGTGTCAGGTGCACAGCAAACAGACTCAGCCATACATATGCATATATCCATTCTCCCCCAAACACTCCTCTGGTCCAGGCTGCCATATATGAAACAAAGTTTTGAGACTTTTTTTTTTAAACAGGATGGAGTGGAGGTAACTGGTATCAATTAGCTAAATTAACCAAACTTTTAAGAATCTTTAGAGATCATATAAACTATTGGTAGTCAAACTTTTTTTTGTTTTTAAAGCACAGCTCTTTCTTCATTAAAATAAAACCTTACTCAGAAACCCAATATATGAAACAGAAAGCTAAGTTACTCTGCTTTAGTGAGGGAGAAGTTGCGTGGGGGTTGGGGGGAGTTGAATATCCCTGTTCCTTGCACCCACTTTCCGTAGCAGCCAGGTAAGTGTTCCAAGGGACTAAACTAAACTTAACCAGTGTTTTAGCCCAACTTCTGATTTCACAGATGGGGTCCTGAGACCTACTACTCAATGCTGCCCTCCATTGAGCCCTTGCTAATCTTTAATCTACTTTCTTTCTATATTAATTTGCTAATTCTAGATATTTCACAGATGTTGAATCATACAATATTTGTCCTTTTGTGACCAGGTTAATGTTTTCAAGGTTCATCTGTGTTGTGGCATGTATTATAACTTTATTCCTTTTTATGGTTGAATAATATTCCATTGTTTGCCTATACCATATTTTGTTTATCCATCCAACTGTTGATGAACATGTGGGTTGTTTCCACTTTTATACTCTTGGAATAATGCAGCTGTGAACATCAGTGTGCAAGTGCTGTTATAGTCCCTGTATTCAGTTCTTTGCTATATATATCTAGGAATGGAATTGCCGAGTTGTGAGGTAATTCTATGTTTAACTTTTTGAGGAACTGCAAAACTGTTTTCCACAGTGTTTGCACAGTTTTACATTCCCACTAGCAATGTATGAGGTTTCCAATTTCTCCACATCCTTGCCAACACTTTTTTTTTCATTTTGCAATAGAGCTATCCTAATAGGTGTTAATATCATTGACCTATTGTGGTTTTGGTTTGAATTTCTCTGATGACTAAGGATGTTGAACATGTTTTCATGTTTTTGTTTGTTTGTTTTTTGTTTTGGCTATCCTGGGTCTTAGTTTGCAGTACAAGGGATCTTCATTGCAGCATGCAGGATCTTTATTTGTGGCATGCGTGTAGGATCTAGTTCCCCAACCAGGGATTGAACCCAAGCCCCCTGTATTGGGAGCACCGAGTCTTACCCACTGGAGCACAGGGGAAGTCCCTTTCATTGTGTTTACGGGCCATTTTTATATCTTCTTTGGAGAAATGTCTACGTAAGTTCTTTGCTCATTTTTAAATTGGGTTGTAGTTTTTGTTGTTTGTGTAGTTCTTTGTATATTCTAGGTAGTGTGATTTACAAATATTTTCTCCCATTCTGTAGGTTATCTTTCACTTTAATGATAATGTCCTTTGATGCACAAAAGTTTAATTTTGATGAAGTTTAGTTTATCTATTTTTTCTTGTTTTGCTCCTGCTTTTGGTATCATATGTAGGAACTTGTTGCCAAATCCAAGTTCATGAAGATTTACGCCTATGCTTTCTTCGGAGAGTTTCTCAGTCAAAATAGCCATAACATTTCAAGTGCACAGTAGCCATATGTGGCCATTGGCTGCTGCATTGAACAGTGTTGATTTTGAAGATTTCCATCATCAAAGAAAATTCAGTTGGACAGTGCTAGTGAAGAGAGCTGCTATCTTTTTAATTCATATTCTAATTTGTTTAATAATTGTGAAATGTCTTTCTCTGTCACTTTTCTTCTCCTTCCCATTATGGACAGAAAATGAAAACCTGAATGGTCAATTGTGTTTGAATGCCAAAAACAGACTACAAAGACGGTGTTTTCAGTCTTTTACAGTGTTTTGAAAGATGATGCAATACTTTGGCCAGTGCAGTGATAAAACTGAAAAATGATTTTTACTGTTGATAGCATCATCCTTCTAGGTGATTTCGTGATTCCTCAATTATCTGTAGTTCTTTTTCTTTAAGCATAGTTTGGAAAAATTGATGAGTAATCATGAAATCATTATTAGGGTGATGAAATGACAAGATGTAGGAAAAATATAATCACTAGGATTCTATAATGTGTCTTAGGCTTATAAAAAGGTTTAATGTACACATATGATAATTGCAAGGTAGAATGAGTTTTATCCTTTTTTTTCAAGTAAGTAAATTTTCTGTTTATTATTTGCAAGATCTCAAAGAAGTCATGAAATATCAATCCTTGCAAATAGAAGTGTTCAAAAACAAACTAAAAAACTAAAATTCGATTCAGTGTATCCTGATACTTTCCATTCACATCCATTACCACAGAATTCTTCTTCAGCTACTCCCCATCTATATTTGAATCTCCCTTTTTCTGTACTGAAATCTTGTCCTCAACGTCTTTACTCATTTGCTTTATTCCACAATATACACAAAATAGTTTTAGAATTACTACATTAATACCACTGCCAACAGCAAACCTGTGAGTGAAGTTCATGATATCTTTGTAGTTTAATTTGTTCTTGCAGAATTAACCTCTTTGGGGTATGCAGTTAAGTAATGATTTCAAAAGTTATTTGAATTATTATTTTTTCTGTGCAGTTATATCTTGGATTTGATATACAGTTTGTATTAAATTTTAGTATTTGCTTTTTTTATTGCCTTGACTTTATGAGTATGTAGGACATTTGTATTGTTTAAAATCACAACTATGTCAAAAGGTATAGTGAGGTAATTCATTCCCATCCCTGCCCCTACGAGCCCCTGTGGATAATCTTTTCATTAATTTCGTGTATTTCTTGAAAAATAAATACTAAAATATGCTCTCTTATCACCCTCCATCTGCTTACACAGAAGGTATCATATTATATTTCACCTCTTAATTTTTTCATTAAATGATATATATGGGAATCTTTGATTCAGAGATCTTTTTCATCATATTTTATGGTTTGCATAGTACTCCAGGTATATTATTATCAGGTATTCAGCTGGTCACTTATTGATGGGCATTTTGGTGGTTTTCAGTTTTTTGATAGTACTAATAAATGCTTCGGTGAATCACTCTGTGCGTATATTGTTTCTCATTTATGAAGTGACTTGAGGTGAAGTCTTCGAGGTGGTTTAGTGGGTCAAAGGGTAAACTGTTTTAGCGTTATAAGCCATATATAATTATCTTTTTGAAGAACTGGTCTTACTTTCAACTTAGCCTACAGTATTAAATAAAAAGAGGTAAGAGGATTAGATGTTCAAAAGCTAGAGAACAGTGTTTTGAGTTTCTTGAACTGGCTCTTTCCTGTGATCTCCACTGCCATTTTCAAGTTATCATTTTTTACTTGGAGATTGGTCTTGGTGGTTCCACTCTTGCTCCTCCCCTTCTACATTTTCCCCAAAGCTGTCTCTCTCTCTTTTTTTTTTTTTTAGCAGTGTAAATCGAATTATGTAATTTTGTCACTCTACTGTTTATAATCCTTTCGTGGCTTCCCATTGTACTTGAGTGAAACCCAGGGTCATTAAAATGTGATTTGAGACCCTTATTATTGTTGGGCTCATCTCTTTCTAGGTTCGTGTCTGGCTACTCCTTAGTTGTTTACTGTACCTTGAGATAATGACATGTTTTGGGGGACAGAATACCCTAAATGTGTTTCTGATTAAAAGAACTTCTCCCCCCCCCCCGTTTTTTATAAAAGAAATCCTAATACTGCATAGCAGAAAGTATCCCATTAAATGTATGGATTTGGCAACCGTTCCTCATTGTTTGATTTCCTGATTTTATGAACTGAGTAATACTAAAGTTATTGAAAAAGAGTGCTTTTCCCCAAAGAACAAGAAGACAAAACTGAGTTATGTGCCAGGCACTGTTCTAGATACTGTGACACACAGGTTTCTTTTCTTCTCTCAAGTGACTTAAAATTTGTATGGAAACATGTTAACAGAAAACGTAATGCAGTGTGACAATTGCTCTAATTCTTTGCTTTTCATTTGCTTTTCAACCTACTGTAAACTAGTTTCTGCCTCTGTCTTTTCATTGAAATTATTCTACCTAAAGTTATTATATTTTACTTGCCAAACTCAGTGGATCATTTCTCAGATCTGGCCTTACTTGACCTCTGCACTTTATTTGAAACTTTTATTGTTCCATGGTAAACTCTTGAAACTCTCTGTACCATTGGAACTTTCATGACTTTACTTTCTTCTGGCTCTTTCTTTGTTCCTACTTAGTCTCTTTAGTGTCTTCATCTAATGCCTAAATGTTAGTAATCCCTGTACTTTACATCGTTGATAGTTGTCTCTTCTCACTCTGCATGTCCTCAAGCCCTCTGCTCTCCCAGACCTGTTGCCTATTGGGCAGCTTCACTTGGATGGCTCACAAGCAGCTCAGTCTTATTTACTAAAATTTATTTATCATTTTTGTCCCTGATATACGTGCTGTACATACTCATCCTGATTCTGGGCACCATTATTCAAACCATGATCTCTGCAGCCTGCCCTGATCCATCTTCTTCTAATTTACTAAATTTTGTCAATTAATCCTTCCTTCCTTCCTTCCTCTCTCTTCTCTCTCTCTCTTTTTAGTTTTTATTTTGTTTTATATTATTTTTTGGTGGCACCGCATGGCTTGCAGAATCTTAGTTCCCTGACCAGGGATTGAACCCAGGCCATCATAGTGAAAGTGCTAAGTCCTTACTATTGGACCACCAGGGAATTCCCTGTTAGTTCTTTCTATGTGATCTATACCTTATATTTAAGGCACCACTAGCTTGTCTTAATTAGGCTTTTACTTGAAAAATAATATGTCAGATTTTTTTAGTTAAAAGTTACTGTGTTTTTTGATGTTAGTCTTTAATTGTCAACATTTTTATGTTACCTTGTGTTTTTATTTTTGCAGTTCTAATCTGTGAACATGTTATAGCTCTATTTAGGTCTTTAAATTTTCTCATCCATCACTTAATTGGAGTTTATCTGCTCATTTTGCCACGTTTTCCACTTGTCATATTTGTTTTTGTACCTTTATTTCTCTTTCTTTTGTGTTAGTAAAATATTTTACATTCTATTTTAAACTCTTGTAGCTTTATAGTTATATGGTTTTTATTCTTCTTTTAGTTATTATCCTAGAGATATCTCTTATAGTTTACCTTAAATTAGTAGGAAATTACTCATAAATCTGAAGTTTTTCCACTTAGGAAATTATTCAGATAACCTTTTGATGGCTTAATTTGGTTACCTCCCTCATTTGTGCTATTGTCATATATTTTAGTTTTACATATGTTTTTTTTAACTCCCCTATCCCCCAAATTAGCCTTATTATTCTTTTACACATTCTCTCTCTCTCTCTTTTTTTTTTAAATAGACAAGTAACAAGGATTTATTGTATGGCATAGGGAATTATGCCAAAATCTTGTAATAACCTATAATGGAATATAATGTGCAAAAAACCCCAAATTACTCTGCTGTACACCTAAAACTAACAAAATCTTGCAAATCAATAATACCTCAATTTAAAAAAAAAACTATATGGAACTTATATACTAAGATCTATCAAGATAGTATATAGGTTGACCAAGCAAAAACTGGACCATTATTTAGTATAAAGATTTTGCAGAAAACATAACTTTATTAATGACTTCACTAATGATAATGTTGCTTAAGCTAAAAAGAAAACTATCTGAAAATGTTTTACTAAATATCATAAAATTTTCCTCTTTAATTAGTTGTGGGTACAATTTTATAGCTAACATTATAACACAAAGCACCCTTGTTGCTAATTTGCCTTGTTTTACAACTATTTTATGCTAATTTATATACCGATACAATACTAATAACTAATAAAATAAGTATTATGGTAAGATTACTGATTCTGACATACTAGAAATCTCCATATTATGAAACATCTTAGATATTATAACTGAATTTTTAAAAACAGGAAAATATTGCTTTTAAACTTTAAAAATGGTGTTTATTTAGCTTACTTTTAAAATATATAAATTCTAAAAATATATCATTATCAAGAGTATCTGATAAGGACTTTTTATACCTTCCAGTTCTGCCAACATTGCCAAAATGCATCCCTGACAACAATGGTATCACTGGGCATAGGGGCAGGGGCTTGGGGGCAGCCTCGGAGATGGTCACTGAGGAGGGGCCACACCTCAGTGTGAGTCAAGTCACAATTAGAACTTAGTCACAGAATAATATGTCTACCACAGGCATCTTTCCTCACACAAATTATTCTTCCATTTTTTTCCCTAAAGCCTTTCTTTCCTCTATCTCTAGTTCCCGTATAAGCCCTCATCCTAAACACTCATTTATTTTGCTTTTTTTCCTCTCTTCTGTTCCACTGCTATAACATACGTTAAGACTATGTTTGGTAAACTATCTTCTGGGGAAGAAAAATCAAAACATGATCAAAGATAAGAATTTACCAAGTTTTAAATTTTAGGACTCTAAAACCTCAGTGGTTTAATCATCAGTTGCTCGAAAGCATTCTTTGTTTCTTTTCCAAGATGATGATGACTCTTCATACATTTCCTTTTTCCATACGGGCACCTTGGCTTTTAAAGTATCAATGGCATAGCTCACAGCTTCAAGGGATGCAGCCCTGTGAGCCAAGTCAATGGAGCACTGCTGTGTGTTTGACTGGCCGTTTCTGCCTCATGTCACTACAAATTTTTCTGACTTCATTTTCTGCCATTGGTAGATATGCTTCATACTCTAAGCTAATGACTTTTTTCCCTTCGAAGTTATTCCTTGTAGTCCCTACAAACAGGGATATTGCACCACAGAGTGGAGAAATCACCAGCTGTGAGACTTCATCTACTGAAAGTTTCTCAGATGTGAATTTTATTATGTCTTTAGATTTCTCTTCAACTTCATTTATATTTTTCCCAGGTGGCTCAAAAGCACTATCCTCCACTAATGGGGGGGATAACAGCAATTTCGTCTCCTGACTGAAGCAGGAGGAGCTGATCTCCAAGCTCGACATACTCTTGAGGAACAGCTAATATCACCTGATTTCTGACATCAGCCAATCCAGGATGGCAGGTTTCTATCTCATTCCAGAGCTGCAGTGCTTTTATTTTTTGTGGCACAGAAATGGTCTCTGAGCGAATTCCTGTTATTTCAGCACTTTTTGCAAAATACAACACTTCTACCTGGCACCGCGGAACCATGCCGCCAGGGACGGCCTGGCCGCCCCTGCTGCCGCGGAGGCCCAGGCGCCGGAGGTACGCTACACATTCTCTTGTAATTTTTACTTTGTTCTGAGCTGGGAGGTGATTTTTTTTTTCCAACACTTTAAAGATGCCATTCCATTATCTTTTGACTTCTTTCATTTCTGATTGTCTTCTATCAGTCTTACTGTTTTTTTCCCTTGAAAAATTTTTATGTATTTCCCCTCTGTCTGCTTTTGGACTTTACATCTTTGGTTTTCGGGCATTTGATTATGATGTGTCTAGATTTGTTTTTTGTTGTACTTAGCCTGCTTTGACTATGTAGTTTACTAAATCTATAATTTGATGACTTATCAGTTTAGGAAAATTTTATTTACTTATTTATTTATTTATGTATTTATTTATGGCCATATTGGGTCTTGGTTGCTGCATGCGGGCCTTTCTCTAGTTGCAGAGAGTGGGGGCTACTCTTTGTTGTGATGTGTGGGCTTCTCATTGTGATGGCTTTTCTTGTTGTGGAACATGGGCTCTAGGTGTGCGGGCTTCAGTAGTTGTTGGATGCAGGCTCAGTAGTTGTAGAGTACAGGCTCAGTAGTTGTGGCGCATGGGTTTAGTTGCTCCATGGCATGTGGGTCTTCCTGGACCAGAGCTCGAACCTGTGTCCTCTGCATTGGCAGGTGGATTCTTAACCACTGCCACCAGGGAGATCCCTAGAAAATTCTTATCCACTCTTCAGATACTGGTTTTATGTCATTGCCTCCTCCACTTTTGGTACTCTGGATACACGTGTTAGACATTTTCACTGTCTCATATATCTTACTATCTTTTCTGTATTTTTTTGCCACCTTTTGTTCTGTATGCCAATTTGGATACCTTCTAACCTGTATTCCTGTTAACTTATCTAAACTACTGGTAAACCTTTTTACTAAATGCTTAATTTCAGGTATAGTGTTTATTTCTAGAATTTATGTTTTGACATTTCTTTAGTGTATTCTAGGCCTGTATTGACATCTTCAGTCTTCCCTGTTTTCATAAATATGTTAATCATAAAATTATGTCTTATAACTGCAGTCTGTAAATTAAATGGGGCTCTGTTTCTGTTTATTTTTTCTCTTGATTTCTCATCACCTGCTCCTGTTTTCATAGACTGCTTTGTAATTTTGGATTGGATGCCAGACATTGTAGTGAAAGGTTGTAGACTCCTGATTATGTTACCATCCTTCAAAGAGGGGTAAATTCTCTTTAAGCAGCCAGAGTACTAGTAATTTATTTATTTATTTATTTTATTTTATTGGCTGTGTTGGGTCTTCATTGCTGCACACGGGCTTTCTCTAGTTGCGGTGAGCGGGGATACTCTTCATTTGTGGTGCGTGGGCTTCTCATTGCAGTGACCTCTTTTGTTGCAGAGCACGGGCTCTAGGTGCGTGGGCTTCAGTAGTTGCGGCACATGGGCTCAATAGTTGTGGCTCACGGGCTCTAGAGTGCAGGCTCAATAGTTGTGGCGCACGGGCTTAGTTGCTCCGCGGCATGTGGTATCTTCCTGGGGCAGGGCTTGAACCCATGTCCCCTGCATTGGCAGGAGGATTCTTACCCACTGCGCCACCTAGGAAGCCCCCAGAGTACTAGTAGATCAACACAACTCAGTTGAGAGTTGGTTTTGGATTTTATTAGGGCTGGTCTGTTTCAGTTTTGCTCTTACTCCTAGCATATAGCCTTTACTTCTAAGGCATAGCTCTATTCCGTATGGGGTATGTCTTTTTCATAAATTATGTGGTCATTTATGTGTAGTTCTGTTTCTCTTCTGTTCCATTGGATTATTTGCCTGTAGCACCAGTACTACACTTTCTTACTAGGTCTTGATATAGTAAAATTCTTCCAGCTTTGTTGTTGAAGATTGCCTTTACTGTTCTTGACCATTTGCTTTTTCATGAATATTTTAAAATCAGCTCTTCAGTACTCACAAAATAACCTAGGATTTTGCTTGGAGTGCATCTAATGTAAAGATCAACTTGGGGAGAATTGATGTGTTTACTCCAGTCTATGAACATGGTATATCTTTTCATGTGTTTACTTTCCTCTGTAACTTACTTCAGTATTTTAAGTATATAAATCGTGCATGTGTTTTACACATATCCCTAGGTATTTATTTTTTAAAAAAATATTTATATGAATTTATTATTTGGCTGCACCAGGTTTTTAAATTTTTTAATTTTTTTCAATTTTTTTGTTTTTTTCCTCTTTTTTTGCTTTTTCTTTTTTTTCTCTCTTTCTTTGTTTTTTTTTTCCCCTATGGTCTCCATCTTGCAAGCCAGGTTTTTTTTTAATTATAGCACATGGCATCTTTGTTGCTTGGTGTGCAGGATCTTTTTTTAGTTGTGACATGTGGGATCTTTTAGTTGCCGCACAGGATCTTTAGTTGTGGTGTACAAACTCTTAGTTGTGGCATGTGACATCTAGTTCTCTGGGCAGGCATCGAACCTGGGCCCCCTGCATTGGGAGTGTAGAGTCTTAACCACTGGACCAGCAGGGAAGTCCTGGTATTTGTCATTTTTTATTGTGTTTTGTGATTTGCTGTTCATCTTTTGCTAGTATATAGACGTATACTTGATTTTTGTATACTGGTTAAATTTATGTGAATTCTGTAGTTGCTTATCTGTATACTTGGGTAGTATGTGTATAGATGTATAAAGGCATGTTGTCTGAATAATACCAGTTTTATTCTTTCTAGTTTGTTAGGCTTTAGTTTTACTTATTTGCCTTATTGAATGAAATAGGACCTTTAGAATAGTGATGAATAAAAGTAGTGATAGTAGGCTTTCTTATCTAGTTCTGCATATCAGGGGAACAGCTTTAAATATTTTACTATTACAAATGATGTTTGCTGTAGACTTTTGGTAGATACTCTGTGAAAATAAGAAAATGTTTTCCTATTCCTAGTCTTCTAGTTTTATCATGAATGGATATTGATTTTTATCAAATGCTTTTCCTATGTTTATTAAGATGTTAATGTAGTGAATTACTTTTTTAAAAATATTGAAACACTGTCACATTCTTGGAGAAAGCCCCCTTGCTTATGATCATTTATCTTTTTATATATTGCCAGAGTAAATTTCATATTATTTTGTTAAGGTATTTTGTTTCTGTGTCTTATGAGGGGTATTGGTGTGTTATTTTCTTTCCTTGTGATGTCCACGTTAGGTTTTGGTTTTAGGGTCATGCTGACCTCATAAAACAACTGTTATTTTTGTATATTTTATAAAAAAGACTATATATACTATTGGTATTGATTCTGACTTAAATATTTGGAATAAGTTTCCAGTGAGGCTGTCTAAGCCTTGTAGTTTCTTTGTATGGATATTTTATTTTATTTTATTTTTTTAAGAACTTTTATTGAGATAAGTTGACATACAATAAACTACATATATTTAAAGTGTACAGTTTGATATTGTTTTCTTATTAGTAATGTATATATGGCAATCCCAATCTCCCAATTCATCCCACCCCAACCCCCCACCCCTGCTTCCCACACTTGGTGTCCATATATTTGCTCTGTACATCCGTGTCTCTATTTCTGCCTTGCAAACCAGTTGATGTGTACTATTTTTCCATATTCTGCATATATGCATTACTATTTGTTTTTAATATTTGTATTTCTCTTTCTGACTTCACTCTGTATGACAGTCTCTAGGTCCATCCATGTCTCTACAAATGTCCCAATTTCGTTCCTTTTTATGACTGAGTGATTTTCCATTGCATATATATATATACCACATCTTTATCCATTTGTCTGTTGATGGATATTTAGGTTGCTTCCATGACCTAGATATTGTAAATAGTGCTGCAGTGAACATTGGGGTGCCTGTGTCTTTTTGAATTATGATTTTCTCTGGGCGTATGTCTAGCAGTGGGATTGTTGGGTCATGTGGTAATCCTGTTTTTAGTTTTTCAAGGAACCTCCATACTGTTCTCTGTAGTGACTGTATCAATTTACATTCCCACCAACAGTGCAGGACAGTTTGCTTTTCTCCACACCCTCTCCAGCATTTATTGTTTGTAGATTTTCTGATGATAACCATTCTAATCGGTGTGAGGTGATATCTCATTGTAGTTTTGATTTGCATTTTTCTAATAATTAGTGATGTTGAGCAGCTTTTCATATGCCTCTTGGTCACCTGTATGTCTTCTTTGGAGAAATGTCTATTTAAATCTTCTGCCTATTTTTGGATTGGGTTGTTTTATTGATATTGAGCTGCATGGAACTGTGTATATGTTTTGGAGATTAATCCTTTGTTGATTCATTTGCAAATATTTTCTCCCATTCCAAGGGTTGTCTTTTTGTCTTGTTTATAGTTTCCTTTGCTGTGCAAAAGCTTTAAAGTTTCATTAGGTCCACTTATTTATTTTTGTTTTTATTTTCATTACTTTAGGAGGTGGGTCAAAAAAGATCTTGCTGTGATTTATGTCAAAGAGTGTTCTTCCTATGTTTTCCTCTAAGAGTTTTATAGTGTCTGGCATTACATTTAGGTCTTCAATCCATTTTGAGTTTATTTTTGTGTATGGTGTTAGGGAGTGTTCTAATTTCATTCTTTTACATGTAGCTGTCCAGTTTTCCCAGCACCACTTATTGAAGAGGCTGTCTTTTCTCCATTGTATATCTTTGCCTTCTTTGTCATAGATTAGTTGACCATAGTTTATCTCTGGACTTTCTGTCCTGTTCCATTGATCTGTATTTCTGTTTTTGTGTCAGTACCATATTGTCTTGATTACTGTAACTTTGTAGTATAGTCTGAAGTTCAGGGAGTCTGACTCCTCTGGCTCCGATTTTTTTCCCTCAAGATTGCTTTGGTGTATGGATATTTTAAAATTTGGAGTTATCTGTAGGTTTGTTAGTGATGTCCTCTTTTTAATTCCTGTTATTTGCAATTTGTATGTGTCTTCTGGATTTGTCTTCTAGGGGGTTTCTCAGTCTTAATCAGTCTTTTTAAAGAATTAATTTTTGACTTTATTGATTTTTCTTTCATAAGTTGGCTTTATTCTTCATTGACTTCTGCTTTTATGTTTTTCTTCCTTTTAAAAATTTCCCATTGGCTGTAATTCTTTTCTAGTTTCTTAAGATAAAAGCTATTGAAGATGCAAAAGCTATTAACTTTTATTCTTTCTTTACTGTACATTTTTTGAGTTTTAAAATTTTCTCTAATAATTACCTTAGGCACCCTACACATTTTGTATGTTATTTTCATTATTAATCAGTTCAAATATTTTCTAATTTTTATTGAGATTTGTTTATTGACCCAGGAGTTACTTAGAAACATGTTCCTTAATTTCCAAACAGTGAGTATTTTTTATTTTTCTGCTGTTGACATCATATTTAATTCTATTCTAAGAGAAGACATTTTGCAAAACTGAAATTTAAGATTCGCCTTGTGGCCTAGTATATGATCTGTTTTGGTTACTGTTCCATTTACTTGGAAAGAATATGAATTTTGCTGTTTTTGAGTTCTGTATATGTTTTTTTAACTCAAGTTGATTGAGTGTGGTGTTCATTTATTTGGTACCCTTGTTAATTTTTTTGTTTGTTAGTTTTATTAGTTATGAAGAGATAGGTATTTAGAATCTCCACTATGGTTGTAGATTTATCTTTTTCTTTATTTTTTCTACCTTTGCTTTATACATTTTGAAGTTATGTTATTTGGTGCATGCAAATTTAGGACTCTAATAACTTCCTGGTCAGTGGACGTTTTTATCATTCTAAAATATTTTTATTTCTAGTGATATTTCTTGCCTTCAGGTATCCTTTGTTCATATATTCATATAGCTACATCAACATATTTTGCTCTTGTTTCTTTTCATGGTATATCTTTTCATCCTTTAAATTCAGTTTGTGTACAAAGTGTGTTTCTTATAACAACATATAGTTGTGTTTTTAAACACAACTGGACTTTTTTTTTTGGTCTAGGATATTTAGTTAATTTCTGTGTAACAGAATTACTAATATATTTAGTTTCATTTTTGTCACTGTTCTACTTGACCTTTTTTATTTTTTATTTTAAAAACTGTAGTAGAATATGCATAACAAAACTTGTCATTTAAGTCATTTTAGGTGTACATTTTAGTGGCATTAAGTACATTCGTATTGTGGTGTTACCATCACCACCATCCAGTTCCAGAACTTTTTTTGTCTTGCAAAACTGACAGTGTTCATTAAACAGTAACTCCCTTCCATCTCCTGGTAACTACCATTGTCTGTCTCTATGAATTTAATTACTCTGGGTATCTCATATAAGTGGAATCATACAGTGATTGTCCATTTGTACTGGCTTATTTCATTTAGCATAGTGTCTTCAAGGCTGATCTGTATTATAGCACAAATCAGAATTTCTTTTAAAGGCTGAATAATATTCCATTGTATGTATACTGCACATTTTGTTTTTCACTCATCAAGGTTGGTATCACTTTTTGGCTATTGTGAATAATGTTGCTGTGAACATGAGTGTACAAATATCTGTTTGAGTCCTTGCTTTCAATTCCTTTGGGTATATCCCAAAAGTGGAATTGCTGGATTACATGGTAATTCTGTGTTTCATTTTTGAGGAACCACCATACTGTTTTCCACAGTGGCTGCTCCATTTTGCATTCCCACCAACAGTGCTCAAGAGTTCAGTGTTCCAGTTTTTCCAATCCTTGCCAACAGGTCTTCTTTTTTTTTTTTTTTTTTTTTTTTTAAATACCCATCCTAATGGGTGTGAAGTAGTTTCTCATTGTCTGTCTGACCCACTTTTATGTTCTTTTTTCTCTCTGCTTTTTTAGGCGCCTTGCTTTGATTTAATCATGCACATCCTATTATGTTTTCTCCTTTCTGTTAACTTGTTCAAGATACGTTCTTTTTCACCATGGTACTTAGTACTCTACTTTATGTATATGTTAGCATCAAATATACTATATACTTATACTGTGTGTTTTTACTATCTTTTTATATTGGGGAATTTTTCCT
Organism: Hippopotamus amphibius kiboko; assembly: GCF_030028045.1. NCBI lineage: Eukaryota > Metazoa > Chordata > Mammalia > Artiodactyla > Hippopotamidae > Hippopotamus > Hippopotamus amphibius. Next base: position 42,464,520 of record NC_080201.1, read on the forward strand.
AGAGATTACAACATGCAATCATTTATCCATACCACCTCTTGCATTTTTGCTTCCATGCATTTTAATTGTGTGTGTTTAAATACTGCAATACAGTATTTAATTGTTCTGTGATCAATACTGATTTATCTGTACCTTTTAAAAAATTACCTATGCAGTTGCTCTAAAGTTTTTTCTGCTTTTCTATTGCTCTAAATACTTCTTATAGTAGTTTTTTGGTTTTTTTTTTTTTTTTTTTGCCCCCAACTTTATTGAGACATTAACATATACTATTTTGTAAGTTTCAGGTATACAATGTCTTTTGATACGTTTATATACTGCATAGTGATTACCACCTTAGGATGTTAGCTAACACCTCTGTCACATCACATAATTACCTGTAGTATTTCTTCTTTCTTCCAGTGAAAATCTGCTAGTGCAGAATTCTGTTTCTGTGTGAAAATGTTTTTATTTTTCCATCATGTTGGAGGATCTGTTTGCTCTGTACATAATTATACGTTTTCAGTTATTTTTTTCCAGCACTTTAAGATTTTATCCTATTTTCCAATTTCTGTCATTTTTTTCATTAAAATTAACTCTAGCTGTAGCTCTTCTTGTTGCTCCTTTGAAGGTACTGTATCTCCTCCCTGCTTTTTCTCCCTCATGCTGATTATAAAATTTTCTCTTTTTATTAGGTTTTCATCAGTGTAACCATGTTGTGCCTTCATATAATTTTTAAAAAATCTTCTCTTGCTTGAGATTCTTAGAGCTTCTTAAATCTGTTGGTAATATCTTCCTCTCATTTTTAGGAAATCATGTCAAGATCTGTTCAGTTATTGCTTGTATTGCATTGTCTCTTCCTTCCCTTTGTGGATCTTAAGTTATACAGTGTTTCACATATCTCTTACTGGTCTTTTCTGTATTTTCCACGTTTTGTTTTTAAATCTCTGGGCTTTATATATGGTATTTTTTATCAACATGTCATCCAGTTCAAAATTCTGACTTTTGTTAATCTCTTGTTAACACCATTTATTGAGCTTACTGTAGATGTTTCAGTTAAAGATTGTCCTTTTGAGTCTTTCCTTGTATAGATATTAACTCTCTAGTGAAATATGCCATCTTTTCATGTCTTTCATCTTTTCCACTATTTTCTTGAACATATTAATAATTATATTTTAATGTCTTTGTTAATTCCAGTATGTAGATTGTGTACTTGTTTGGTTCTGTTTTGTTGTTGTTATGTTTTTTTTTTTCTTCTTCTTGATGTTTGTTCATATGGTCCTATTTTTTGGTAACTTGGTTATTTTTAGTTAAATGTTAGAAATGTAAATACTTGAAGTATTTGCAATTAGATATTAACTTAATTAATATTTTAGTGTCTTTAAAATTGTAGATACTCCTGAAGATGGTATCTTCTTCCAGAGGAAATTCACCCTTTCTTCTGCTAGGTTGATAAAGTAGGAGTTGGATACCTTAATCCAGGCAGGTACTGAATGGAGTGCAGGTTGGGTTTTGTTTTAGTAAGATATCAGCTACCTTTGATTCCTTCTTGACTTTCATCTGAAAACCTAGTTTGTTCATCAGACTTCTTTCCTTTTTAAAGGCTTCTGAACTTCTGAAGTTTTATCAGTTCCCTGAGCTCTGCTTTTCAGACTTTCAGTTTAGGTTTTTGGCCTTTGCAGGTTCAGAATTTGACATGTCATGAAAAGGAAAACCACCTTATGCTTAAGACCTCTCATGTCTCTGATTTTGTTATTACAGCCTTCTAAGACTACTTTAAATTTCTGTTCAGTACAAAACATAATTCTCAACCTCTTCCCTGTGCTTAGAGTTGTTTAAGAAAAAAAGCATCAACTCACTTCTCCATAGTTATCCCTTGAATTTTAGTTCTTATTCTCATTGCTTTGGCAACTCTTAGATGCTTTTTAAGAGATGATTTTATATTCATCTGGCTTTTCCAGTTTTCAGAGGGATTATTGGTTTGTTATAAGCTTTTTGTCCCTACTTGGGGGTGGAAGTCTAGAGTGAGTTAAGTTACATAGCTACTTGTAGTGATTTAGTATTAATTTTGCTGTAGTCCCACTGTTAGTCAGTAGTGTTTATCTAAAATAAAAGTTTATTCTTTTAATTGGTTCAAGGTGGCATTTCAGTTTGACTTTCTTGTTACTTGTGAGGATATTTTTTTTCCTATCAATCTCCTATTTGTATTCTTTAATCAATTGCTTGTTTTCTTTGATATCTTCACAGGCATATTCTCATTCTAATCTATGTAGCAGGTTTACTTATGAAGTTTTCTTAATCAGTTTTAAACTTCAGGAATGCTTGGAAGAAAGTTTGGAAAGTACTTACCATAAGAAGTCAGGAGGAATTCAGGGGTAGCATTATTTTATTTGTATGTGTGTGTTCTGTTTTCTTGAACATTTATAATGTTACTTCGTAGACCAGCTTTGTTAGATTTAGCTTGTGCAGATCCCTTTCTGGCCACCTTTTTGGGTCCAGTGTCTGTAATCACCTCAGTCTCTCTTTGGGTCCAAGGGTAAATTTGATTGGCCCAGTTAGTGTGGATCCTCTCTATTCACACTGGCTGCAGATGGAGAAATGGGGTCCTCTGCCTATTGTAGATGAGAGGAGGGCGGGGTTTTAGGGAGTAAGGTGTGGGAATGGAGAGGCACTGATTGATATCTTTAGTAAAACAATAAGCAGGCAAGCTGCAGTTAAGGCAGTATTTCACATTCAGAAATGCAGGTCACAGTATCCTGTCTGCAATTCAGGAGTCTTAAAACCTAAAAGCAAAATTATTCCTAAGTTTTTTTTGGCATATTCACTTGGTGGAACTGATTTGAGTGAGGCATTTTATTCCACTTTGAATATTCATATGTTTTCTTGCAGATGTTACTGTATTTGATATAGGGTGGGGTTCTACTATAGGTCTGTAAAGTATGATACGTGTAATGTATTACCTTACTAAATTATAAAAAGTTCTAAATCAAGAAACATCTTTTCCTGAGGTTTTTGGCTAAGTGATTGCAGATCTGTACTTCTTTAAAAGGGCTTGCTGCACACTTAGAAAAAGAATGTCTTGTGTTGGCCAGAAACTTCGTTTAGTGGATAATTTGTTCAGTGAAGTTTTTCATGGAAATGAAGAATGTGTTTTTTATTTTTGCTTAAAACCAAACGAATTTTTTGGCCAACCAAATACATATATGTATGTATAACTGAATCATTTCACTGTAGAGCAGAAATGAACACAACAGTGTAAATTAACTGTACTTCAGTAAAATAAAAAAAAAACTTCCGATGTAAGAAAATTGTCAGTTATTAGAATACTTGATATTATGAATAACAAATAATTGGAAAGAGGCCTAACTTGTAGATAAAACCAGCAAGGGAATGAGAAGTACAATACCAAAGCATGTTAGATGTGGTCCCAATATTTGTGTAAAAAGGAAGACTGAGTTTGACTACGAGAGATGCATTAGAAGCCTGGGTAGAAGAAAACTGGGGTAAATGTAAAAGTAAGGATTAAGATGATAATTTTAATTCCATCTGAGCTACAGTTTGGAAAAAACATTTAAGTGTTTTAACAGTGGCTTATAATTGGAGTTAACTTTTGGTAGCAGTTTTGCTATTTTCACTTTTCAGCATATTTAAAAAGTAAATTTGTTTAAAATTTTTGTACAGAAAACAGTTTATTGTAGTTTATTATTGCTTATTGCTATTTGTTTGTTAGGAACTTGTCATTTCCTCCCTTCGTTGCAGAAAGTCTTATTTAAAAGACCTATAATATTTTACTAGTTTTTTTGAAATGTACTTACATACTTTAGTAATGACATTTATACATCTATTTAATTAATTGATAATATGTCCTTTAAGAAATTATTTTCAACCATTTAAGAGTAGTGCATATCCAGTATCTATTGGTTTTAGCCACCACTGGTAATTTCTTCCTTTTTTAAAATTTTGTTTTAAGTTTTTATTTACTTTAATTTTTTCCTTTTTGACTCAGCAGCTTTAAAACCCACAATTATATGATCTGTTTTGAGGTCATAGTCTAGGAAGAGAAGCAAACCATGTAAATGTAGACAGCTCTGATTAGTACAATCTCAGATTGTTACTTTATACATTAACTTGTACAGGGAGAATTTGAAATTGCAATACAGTGAGAAAAGTTTTAGAAGTAAAGTGAAGCATTTTTGAGAGAAGTATCATTTGAGAGTTATGCAAACTTACCCTTTTAGGCTTTCTATTCTAGTCTAGTTTTAATGTGGCACTGTTCTTAACAAGGAAAACTCATAGGGTGATGCCCCCTTGTGGTCTGTTACCAAAACAAATAGCACAAATGGAAGTAAGTAATGGAGGCCTTAATACCTATTAAATCATTCATTCCTTTCTTTATAATAATTTTTTAAAAGTGGCTTCGGAGGAAAAACAGCAAAGGAAAATTATTTCTGTGTTCTGTATAGTTTATTGATTTTAAAACTTATCAAGTATTTTGTAACCAAATGTGCATGTTAGCTGGACGCTGACCTAAAGAAAAAATAGGTTGTTGGGTAGAGTGTCATTGTCATCCTGGGCATCTAACTCTATTAGTTATAAGTGCCTTAAAAATATGATGAAATGTGATAGTAACTACAGGGCTATCCCACCACCCTCCCCCACCTCCAACACACACACATGCACACACATATAAATGGGGCTTGTTTATACTTAGTTGCTTCATCTGAGAGGGCCAGGAGTTGTATGAGGCATTGGAAGAAATAAAGATTTTTGTTCGTGAATTGGTCAATCCAAGCTTATTTGCTTTAACTGATATTATTGGCACGGTCTTCTTAGTGTGAGTGTGGGTTTGTGGAGGAAGTGGAGAAGTAGCAGCATCAGTCAGTATTTTAAGAAAGAAAGAGTGCAGATATAAACAGCTGCTTTTCCTTTTACCCAGTAAGATTCATGATGGTTGAAAGCAGTCTGATACAGTGAGTATGGGCTTTGAGATTAGATAGACCTGGTTTTAAAATTGATTTTATTTCTTATCAATTCTTGGGCAATTGTTTAATGCTGGGGAAGTTACTCCATCTCTGAACACAAGTTTCCTCTCTTTAAGAAGAGGTGAAGACCCACCTTATTGAACTGTTTCATCATATGAAGTCTTGGCATTTACCCTTGTTATTACTTGTTAGGGAAAGGGCAATTTTGAGTTATAAAGAAAGTGTACCATAGGATTTTCCTACTGTTGGGCCGTTGGTAAAGACTCCTAATGGTAGGATGAATGTGTCTTAAAAAGTGGCAAATCAGTTCATAGCCCTTTTTCTTTAGTGTTGTACTACTACAGAAGTACACTTTTTTTTTTTTTTATAAATTCTTGGCTATAAGTGTGATTATACTATATTAAAGAATTTACTAGGTCAATTATTTTAATACTTGAAGCCTACTAACTTTTTGTAAAGATGATTCGGTAATTTTTTTTTTTTGGAGTAATAGATGCGTGTTTTGGCAGATTAACTTAAAAAAACAAACAAAACAAAAAACAAAAAAAAAAATAGTATTGTTCCTTGATCACCATCTTGTTTTAAAAAAGCTTGTGTAAAGGACAAGAAAGGAATGAAATGTTTTTTTGTTGTTTTGCTTTGCTTTTCAAAAGTTGCTTTTAGAACCAGGGTCACTATCTTATAGTCACTGTATTTAATAATTAATAATCTGAGTCTATTTCAGAAGAAATAAGATTATTTGGAATTATTTAACTTAACAGAAAAAAAAAGATTTTAAAACTCAGGTTTGACTTTGAATCATAAGATTTTCTCCTTTCCACAAATTTCCTTGGCAGCTAAGTTGTAAAAATTCACTAATTTTTTCTTTTTGAATAACTTGCTGTAAAAAAGAAAACTGGGAAGATATCTCAGAATACAAATACAGCTGCTTGGGTTTAAATGTTTGTTGGAATTAGGTGGGCTATAAATCACATAAACAAAGATGTAACTGTAGGCATACCATCAGAGGGCTATTGTATGTATTCATACCTGCCTCTTTCATGTTTTCCTTTATTTCTTGGGTTCTCAAAATATCTAGCCTACATTTGGATAATGTCTAATGTCTCTTGTTCCAAACCCTGTATGTAACTAATAAAGACTTTAATGAAGACAGTATTTTGGTAGTGAAAATTTCTCTTGTAAATTATGAAATGGATTTTTGTTTTTTTATCCTTGAATATCTTGGGGACACTTATTTTAGGAAAGAAAAGGGGTGGGGGAAAGATAGCTGCAGCAAAGTGGAGAGTTAGATCGTGAAGGGTGATGGCGAGAATACATGCCATTCTACCAGGAACTTGTTTTTTAAACATAAAAAGCATATGTGCCAAATTTACATATTTACTAATTAAAAAGGCTTCCTGGAAGCATTAAGTAGACTTATCTTCTATAACCTTTAACACTGTCACTAATGGATATTGCATAGAAAATTTCATCGAAGGTCCTTTAAATAATGTAAATGATTATGAATATGTAACTAGTTAATATGCAGCTATGAAAGGATTATCATGTAGAGGTTAATGAACATTCTGCTCTTATGGTTTGCAGGGCTTTTCTTTTTGTGCTTTTGGCTCACTTCATGCTTGGAAACACATGCAATGGGATTGGAAAGCATCCTGTTTTTGGGTCTCATCTTTTAATGGGGTTGTTAAATAGGAACTTTATAAAAAGGATTTCATGAAGATTTTTTTCTTTTTCAATTTACATTTAATTCTGTTTGTCTATTTTATAATTACTGCCAAATCAGAAACAGTGAAATGGATTGATGTAGTTTTAGCCTGGCTCTTCCAGATGTAAAGTCAGTACTCTATTATATATTATCACTGTTATTAAGTGTTGCTATGTGATTGATACTTACTGAGAGATCTTTATTCTAAAACCGACTTTTTATGCTGAGTTAATGTGTAGTATGGTTGGGTGTCTGATTACAGCATGCATTTTGGTACAGGATTGCTGTCTTAGTATTTAAAATGTCCTAAAGAAAGACATTTACTTCAGGAATTAAATGTTATCATAGAGGAATTTAGTGACAGCCGTCTCCCCCCCCCCCCCCCCCCAAAAAAAAAAGACTTGTGGTTTTTGGGTAAAACATAGAACTTATACAAGATACAATATTGGTATTTAAAAGAGTAAACAAGAGCAGTGTTTCAAACCATATAGTACTGTTGTCTTTTTCATGTGGCATTATATTAAGCATATTGGTTTTTATTCCTTAGTTTCTCTGTCTCTAAAATGGTGCTACAGTATTTGAGATTATTGTTTAAAGATTTTTATTAATGGGCAGTTTAAAAACCTATTTTTTGAAACACTGTTGTCTTTGAAAACACTTTTTTTAAATTGCCATTCACATGTTCTTTTTATCCTTACTGGTTAATGTTCTTAATTTGTTTTCTGAGCATTTTAAGAATCTGTTGAAATATCTCTAAGGAAAACAAATAGCTTTTATGTTTAATTTCGTTGTTTTAGTATTATAAGCGTGGCTTAAGCTGGCTATGAAATGCTTAAAATTTTATCATAATTCACTGGGGGAACAAATCGGCTGTTCAGAGCATCTCTTTATCCCAAGTATTTCTTCTTGAAGTGTAGTAGAAGAATAACACTGTACTCATTTTTAATGCGTCAGAATAAAAATTACAGGTGAAAACACTTGGAGATGTACTGACAAAATAAAATACTTTCACTACTGTCTTTTTTTTTTCAACCGTTGAAATGTGGATGTTACGTTGGTTTTTTGTTATTTATAACATTTGCGTAGTCTACAAAATATGTAACATTGAAAGCAGACCTGAGATTGTACAAAATACTAGTTATCTTATATCATATGTCACCTAATAGTTATGAAGCGGGTTTTGTACCAAAGTATGAATCGGAAAGCTGTAATTTGTCCTGCAGTTATCAGCCTGCGTTAGAGGGGTATGATAAAGTGTGCTGCTTAAAAACTAACATTCACATCTCTGTGCATTTGACAAATAAAAATGTATATTGAGATGCTTTTAAATCTGTAAAGCCACTGTTGTAGTTTTCTGATACAGTGATTTTGTAGCTTTGTGCATAGCCCTGTTTTTTCATGAGTAGTTATCTGTTTTCATGACAGGTGGTCACTAACTGCCAAGAGAAAATCCAGCACTGGTGAGTGAAAGACGGTTTTATTACATTTCTGAAATACTAATGGGGTCATCTATTTGTATTTAAATAAAGCATACACATTTTTTGTATTCCATGATTGAATTCGTCTAGTAATCTCCATTTAGAATCCTTTTGATACTAATTTATAGTCTTTAATCGTTTACTGAATTACATGTTCCCAGATTTCCTGAAGTTGTGTCACTATTTGTGTTTATTCTAATTGCTTTCTTTTTTCCTTTCTTTTCTTTTCTTTTTTTTTAAAGTTAGAAAAACATTACCGTCATGAAGTGGAGACTGAGGCATTTTTGAACCTGACTAATCATAGGTCTATTTTGGGACCATTTTTTATATACGTAGTAGAATAATAATTTGAATCAGTTGTTTTAAAATAATGATGGAAATATGCACAGATACATTTTCCCAAGGTTTGAAAAATCTAATTAAATGCCTGCATCTCAGAACTTGCTTTTAGAGACCACACTTTTCTAGCGTGCAGAGAGAAAGCAAGCATATCTATTTTAATGTGCTAATCTATAGTTAATAGGACAGTGCTTGGTAAATAACACACTTTCCTGTGTCTTCTGAGGAAAATGCTCCATTTAATGGTGAATAAAATCTTATGAGTTGTCATGAGGTATAGCTGTTGATCTTACAGATATCAAATTACAATATATCCATGCTGTGTTTACGAAGATTTTACTGAGAGAACAACAGGAGCTGTCTTGATTATTGTCTGCAGGGTTATTGCAAAATCATGGTAACTGCCCCTTTAGTGGTGAGATTAAACCTTTGGTTATACACCATCAAGCATATAATATTTTAAATTTATTTTAAGAGGCTTTTTCTTCATGCCTGAGAGATCTCCAAGGAAATAATTTATAGTTAGTGTATATCAAATGTTTTTTGGTTTAAATGCACATAGGCTGCAAGCAGTGGATAAGAGTGAAAATCGGTGCAATCTGTACACATCATCTTATTAAATTCTGACTTTTGGCTTGCAGAAATAATCTAAAACTAAATAATATCCACTTTATAAATAAAAATTCAGGGACTTCATTAATTTTCAATAAATGCAAAGTTGTAGTTGCATCCACTGGTGGTTTAAGTCTGTCAGTTATTTCCACAATGGACCATTTGCTTTTCATTTTACATTCAGTCCAGGTTAAAACTTGAAATGCAAGTCCTTGGTCAAGGAATTAACCATTTTCCGCCTGCTCATTTGGCCAGAGTGATCCATTTTACAAATAATTCCCTGGAGAAGTTTTATTAGTGTGGACTTTATTGGTTTTGGTAAGGAATTCAGGAAATTAGTAAAAGGTTGAGTTACTCAGAATAGATACTAACTTACATAAATTAGTTAATAATACCTTGCTTTAAAATTTAAGCAAGGGGCATGTTTAAGGGTAAGGGGCATGTTTTCATCCTTTTATCCATAGCACCTCCTAGTATGTTTAGCACATTATAGGCACTTAATAAATGAGTAAATAAAGATCAAATATTTGGTTATTTGATGTATAAACTTTTTATGAGTACTATAACAGTACCCAATACTCTGAGTATTGACAGACAGAAATATGACATTTGCTTCAGAGCAGGTTCATATGACTCTCAGTCTCAATTTTCAGTTTTCCATAGCTCTCCAAACTACAGAAGTTTAGCATATTTACCTTCACGTACCTTAAAGTAATAAAGTACCGTATCTATACATTAAACAATTAAAATAATTTTTTCCAGTTAGAATTTGCTTTTTCCTCTGAATTTTTAATATGGCTCAGGAAACAGACTTTTATGTTTGTTTTTAATGAGGATCTGATATTGCTAGAATCCAAATGGCCAGTTAATTCACCAATTTATTATATTAAAAAACTGAAACAAAGTGTCTCCATTCCTCTGAAAGCCAGGAAATTGCTATTTGGGAGCATTGTTGAATTCTTGTGATATTTTTATTATCTTAATTCCACAAGCAATGATTGAGTTTCTACTGTATGCCAATATTATGCTGCTATTTGGAACTGAAGGACCCTGCTGTGGAGAAATTCATAGTTAGACACTAAACAGGGAAATCACAATAATTTTGTGCCATTTGGTTAGAGATAGGAAGCAAGAACAGAGACTGGAGCTATTTTTAAGGATGTCTCATGCACTGCTTTTAAAAGCATGTTGCTGTTCACTCTAACTTTTGGTGTTACTGTAGTCTAAAATACAATTTATATAACTAAGTTCCCCTTCTTTGTGAGTAAGGAGGAGCAAAATATGTGTTTTTTTTTTAAAAAATGCAGTCTTATGCTAGTGATGTTTGTGTTTGTGCAGTTTTAAAGGGTTCGCTAAGGGATGAGTAGTGAATATCTAGGCTTCAAAAATAATCTTAAAAATTTTTTTTAAAAACGTAGGACACAAAGTAAAAATATTTGTAGGAAAGTAGGAGTAAAAATGGTCTGGGACAATGGAATCTCCTCCCAGAAATCTCTTCCAGAAAATTAATTCAAATCTCAGAACTTTGGTGACCTAAAGACATTTATAGTATTTGTTTAATTAATAACAGTTAAAAAGGAAATGCTTGAGCCCAGTAGTTGAGAATTTGTGCAGCACTTTTAGAGCTTGTAGTGGTTTTCAGTTTAGTGAAGATTTAAGAAAAATTTTAGGTACAACTCTTTTTGCTTATAATCCTTTTTACTTAACTCAGGAAATAAGGCATTATAAAATCTACACACTATTTTCTTATTAAAATGTGAATATACTTCCTAGTGTTTAATCCAGTAGGGGCTGATTATTCTGTTTGTAGATTATTTGTAATTTTTAATTTTTTTAATTCTTCCTTAAAGAGCGTGGGATTTGGAGTCACAGACCTACATTTGAATCTGTCATTTACTAGCTTTGTCACATTGGGTGAATTACTGAGATTTTTAGTTTTCTTCATGTACAGTGATGATGATAACTGCTTAACTTGAAGATCAGTGTGAGATAATGTCTATAGAACATCCAGACTGGCACTTGGTAAATATTAATAGTAATACTGAAATCTTTTTTGAAAAGTTTAGCTAATTGTCAGATGAAGAGAGAAGGAAAAACCAAAAAACTTTAAAAATATTCCTGAATATTTTGCATTCATGCCATTATCTTTTATCATGATGGAGAGGTGGCTTCCTGAGTGGTATTGTTAAAGCTTTATATTAATGCTTTTAAATAACTTTTATTATGAAGAGTTTCAAACAAAGGGTGACAGTTGTGTACTGAACCCACATATACCCATCACTCAGATTCAGTGATTATCAACTCATGATTTCATCTGAACTGTTTGTTTCTTTTAAACCAGCCTATCCTGCCCTCTACCCCCACCTCCAGCTGTGTTGACATGAATCTGAAACATATCATTCCATCTGGAAATATTTCAGATGTATATCCTAAAGACAAGAGTCCATATAAACTTTTTAAATTTTAAATTAAAAAATTTTAAGTTAGGCAGTATATGTATATAGTTCAAACATTAAGTACAAAAGGGTGTAAATGGCATGTAGTTTTCCTCTTACCCTGTCTTCCAGTTCTCACTTCTCTTCTTGGTAAACAACTGCTTTTTACCAGTTCCCTGCAAATTTTTTTAGAAATTATTTGCACAAGGGGTGTGTGTATGTATGTGTGTATATATGCATGTACAAGTATGTATATCATACATGTTTATATATCTTATGCTCCTACTCTTTGACAGAAATGAAATCACACTGTACATTGTTCATTTAATGCTATACTTTGGAGATTATTTTCAGTCATTAGTTAATTCGTATTCTCTATTTTGTTCCCATGAACTTCAGTGTGTGTCAAATGTCTAATTTTTAGAGTTACCAAATATTTTTTGGTTCTGTTTTTTTTTAAAGAAATAATAGCACATGACTGAGAGTATGACTTTTACAACTCAAAATACATCCTTGCTAAGCTGTTGTATCCATTATTTATTGTTCACTCCTTACTGTTAGGTAAGTTTGGAAACCATATCCCCATTTTACTCACCACAAAGTTTTCAGTCACTGTTTTGTATAGGACCTTCTGTTTGGGCTTTTTTATTTTTAAGTGTCATTCCCCCATCCGTTGGAAGGGAGAGCAACTTCCAAACTTTCTGAAGATTTTACATATTTTTGTGGTTGGAATTTCTGTTGTTATTTATGAAAATGTCCTTGGGGCAAGGGCAGGAGTGAGAAATTGTATATAAAAATCTCCACCTCTGTCATCCTTCAAGTTTTTGTGATTTTTTTGTTTTGTTTTGTTTTGTTTTCTTTGCTGGTGTCATGTTTTAGTGCATGGATTGGGATGTTAAGTAAGTTTTGAAATTTTTGTCTGTGATGTTGCAAACCAAATTAAGATGCAAAAAAACCAATTCAAGTTGAATGTTTTAAGAATGTTTTTAAGAAACAAAATCTGAATTTATATTTTTTAATTCTGAATATAAAAGGAATACTTATAGAAAGGTTGAAATAAAAGAATGAACTTACTCATAATTCTGAAGAGAAGCTAATTCTCTCCCTCTCTCTTTTTAAAACATTTTGTTTTATTCGCTTCAGCTTCTTAATTTTGTATATGTGTTTATATCACTAAGGTCAAATTGTAAATGCTTAGTGCTTTTTTCTTTTTTAAAAGAGTTAATGATTTTTAAACTGTTACTAGAATTTGTTAACTTCCAGGAGTCCCCTAGCCTTTGTATCATGTTTTTGGAAAAACCACATCAGTTTAATACTTAAAGCATTTCTGAAAATAAAAGGCAAAATTATATATTATAGGGGAATTTCCCCCCCCAAAGAGTTTAAATTATTATTTTAAAAAAATTCCTAATGACACCTCATCATTTAGAACATAGTCTTTGATGATGTATTTCCAGTGTCCATATACTTCATTTGATTTACAATTTCTCACTATCAGCTTAAGTCCAGTGAGTATTTTGATTTATCTGATTGAGGCCATGTCTCAATTTGATTTGGACACCTCATGATTTTTCATCTTTATCTTAACCACATTAGGTTTGAAAACTACACTTCTTTGCACGCTGATTTTTTTATTTCCATTTATTTTTATTTTTTATAAAATGAGGGTAGCATACAATAAAACTTTCAAGCACAGAGGACTGTGTGAGGATAAAGGTTAAATATTGTAACAACAGTGCTTGACTGAGAGATGGGTCACTCAGTGATAATCTAGAATTCATGCTCTTGTTTTGAGAGACAGAAGTCTAAATTGTACGAAAGACAAAAGGTGTAGGTATCACTGTATGACTAAGGAAAATGTAAGATGTAAAAAAATTAGGCATGTGTACAATTTAACTTTTTTGCTAATTTATTTTAAACTCGACCAAATTGCTGATAGTTTTCCCGTTTTTCTTTTTATTTAAATCAAGCAAAGTTAATTTTGAGAATTTTATGTATTTGGTGGGCTCAAAGCCAGGATTGCTACTTTTTACTCATGTAAGACATCTTGAAAGAAACGGTAACCTCAAGGAATCTGTGAGTGGGCTTCTATTGAAATTTATGCAAAATGTAGGGCCTTTTTCTCAGGAAAGGATCTAGAGTTTTTTTTTATCAGTTTTTCGTAGGTGTTCAGTGACCATAAAGGGTTATGAATCACTGTTCTAAGAAAACAACACACAAAGGTTTCCTTTTTTCCTAAAGTATACTTTAGAAATAGGGTATAGAAAACAAATTGAAATGATGAAACAAATTATGGTTAAAGAAGAAACAGGTACAGTCAAAGCTTAAGTCAGTCAGTTGTAAACTTAACCACATCTAAAGTCATCTTCCCTTAAAAGTTTCTCTTCCTGATTTGTTACAGAAATATATATCAGTTGTAGAAAATTTGGAAAATAAAGAAAATAAAAATTACTTATAAAATTATCATCTAAAGCAATTAGACTTAAGCACTTTGAGGGCATTTCTTTCACACTTAGTGTGTTTTTATATATCTTTTAAACTATGTTGAATTCACATCTCATTTTATTCTTAGAGCAAAAGAATACTGATGAAGAAGCAGGTACCTGTGATAACTGACAAGTCTGAAGTTACATGTGCATGGTTTTTGGTAGAGGGCACAAACAAATTCCTCTGCCCCACCTTTGCTGTGTATATCCATTGTACTCTGTTGTCTCATTGCTGAAAACTTAAATTGAAAAAATCTAGTAGAATGTTAGCTGTGTCTCTCTTTGGATAATTTTGTTTCATTAAACTTTTGAAAAATTATAAGTTTTTATATTTAGCTCCATCTTTCTATTTCTAATAATAAAGTTTCCTGATAGACTTATAAAATATAAAGAACATGGATTATTTCATCAGCATGTTCCATGTATTTCCTAGGTATAAGTTGAGAAGAAGGAATATGTGACTATATTGCCTGAATTTTGTGGTAGAGGTCATTTATCTTGATAGTATTTTATTTTGCCATGACCATTTTTAAAAATTTAATACATATATATTTAAGTTGTTAAAAGTGTTCCCCTTCCCATCAAATTGCAGAAGGTACAACAATGTAGATCTTTCTTTCAAGAACGTTTTTATTGCTTAATATAATCTTGATATTTTGTTTATGCTGTTTTAAGAGGATACTTTAAAAGAAATCAGGTATCCCTTTCTTTAGAAATGAGATTTCTTTTTACCATTTTATTGCTTAATATAACCTTGATATTTTGTTTATGCTGTTTTAAGAGGATACTTTAAAAGAAATCAGTTATCCCTTTCTTTAGAAATGAGATTTCTTTTTACCATGCCTGAATTCAGTATTCCTCTATTTTCTTACTTTTTGAGGTTAAAAACCAAGGCATCCTTCAAGCCAGTGGAGGATCTTTAACAGAGAAACATTGCAAAAAAAAAAAAAAAAAAAGACATGCTGTATTTGAGTGATGATCCCTGCAGCATATGGCATAAGGCTTGGTTGTGTTGGTTGTGGAGCAGACTCAATAAATGGTGAATTGAATTGAAACAAAGGTTTCTTGGATGCTTAATAGGACATTCTAGAGTGGACTAAAAATCATTTCTGAAGAAGATTGTATATTTACTCATATATATTCCAAAAGTTTTGGCTTTTATAATTTCTTAAATTAAAAACTTAAACGAAAAAAAGGATTAACTGTCCCAGATCAACCCAGATATTAACATTAATATAAAGCCCTTTTTTCCCTTTAAGCATCTCTTGGTGTTTTCTGCTTTTTTGTTTAGGATATCAGGTAAAGAGAATGATAGGAGATTTTTTTTAAAATGGGCTGAATGTCAGTATTTTTTGCCTGTTCCAACTTCATGCTTTAAAGTGAAAATTATCAAAATTTTATTTCAGTGGTTTAAGTTTTATTTTCCCTTTTATTATTGAAAGCTGCAAATTGGAGTCTTTCATCACTTGCCTCTAACAAGGGATATAGAACTTTTTTCTTTTGCTTTACGGAGATTTTCTTATTATCAGTTGCATTTAAGAAGAGGAATAAAAATGAGTTCCTCTCATATTTCTTCCATCTCCTTTTTAATGTTCTATTATGAAAATCTTCAAACATACAGAAAAATTGAAAGAATTATATAGATGAACCTTGATCACATATCTATCCATACCTCAACCCTTTGGTCCATTTTTTTATGATGTATTTCAGAGTAAATTGTGGACATCTGCATACTTCACCTATAAATACTTGAGCGTACACGCCATTTAATTTGCCATCTCTCATACTTTTTACAACCTTATAAAAATAAGGTATTTCTCATGAGATCTGTCCTGATCTTCATCCTTAAGGTTAAGGCTAGTTTGTAGTTATGTCTGCTTTTTTTTTGCTGCAGCTTTTTAATAAAAACAGTAGATACTTCTCAGAAGGCTTTTGTTATAGCACATGATTAGCAAGATTCAAAAGATTATAAAAGTCTCTTATATGTATATGCCTTATAGTAGTGCTTTTGTTCTTATTTTCTATAAGGAACGGTTGCATAAGGATGTCTGATGCAAATTAAATCTTATTTTTTTGGATAATTCTTTTAAATTAAGAATTGAAGGTTGAACCTAATCTGTAAGGATCAGATATGGTGAAGCCAGACAGGGAGGTCTCTATAGAATAAATAAGTAGGCTTGAGAAGTTTTTCCTGACTATATCTGGGTTTTATTTTCCATTTGAAAAAAAAATTATTTTAAGCAGTTGCTTCTTTAACTACATATTTTACAGTCTCCAAAAATTTAGTTATATATTTCTAAGTGATAAAGTAGAAAAAATATTCAAATTTTGGTATAAAGATACCTTCCGTAACACATAAGTTCTTACAATCATTTTTGTGTTTTCTCCTGTATAGGCTTTGTGATCTTTAATGGGATTATTTAAGCCCTAAGTATTAGAGGGACTATTCAGAGATAACTGACCAAACTCTTGGTCCTGGATATTTCCATTAGTGGGAATTTCAGGAAGAGAGTTCCTCAAGCCATAATTTCTCCCAGAGACACTGCTTGACTCCTGCTTGCCTCCCTTCAAAAAGGATTTCTGCATGAGCTGCTTTTTAAAATTTTCTCCTTTCTTTTTTGTATTTTTAGCAAACAATTCAAAATTTAGAAATAGCATCTCCAGTCTTAAACTGTTCTCTGATATGTCCTCATTTTTGTTCTAGAGAGAATTATTGATAAGTTTAAAACTGAATTTACTTGCTTTGGAATACTGACATTGATCTCTTGTAGTACCTTTGATTGAACCTACTATTCTTTTAATATATAAGAGAGATGTTTTGTAAGAAGCGTTCCTCCCCCCCAGGTGTATATACCAATATAGTACATATTGAAGACTAACTTTAATACTAGCATTTGATGCAGATACAATTTGTATCAAATTCAATGAATTTGACATAGTGGAATTGTCTTAGTGGGTATGTAGTCTTTCTTTAAAATTTTAGAATTGGTGTTTTTTGATACTTTGTGGAAAAAGGGTCATTGAATGTTCAGTGTAGATGTTCAGTGTTGGGCAGGGTGTTAAACCATTTATATTTAGTCCTCTTTGTGAGATAGTTAGGCATTATACCAATTTTACCATCGAAGGTACCATGACTAGGGTTAATTTGTTTATGTGAAGTGGTGGAGTTGGGATTGACCCTCTGGTCTGACCTCAAAGTCATGTTCTTTCTGGTATATAGCCCTGTTCATGAAGTTTCCTACCATTTTATTCATATAAAAATGTATGCAGAAGGATGATTTTTACCTTAAACAAAGACATGTTTATTTATGAAAAAGGATTTGAGAGGAGAGTTTTAAAAAAGCACTTGAACATTAGAAAATGAGAAGGCTTGCTTGAAAAAATACAGGTCAGAAGACGTAGGTTAAGGTCATTGCTTACCTCTCCTTTAGAGTATATCTAATTTCTCTTAAATGTGTGTGTGTGTGTTTAATTTTCCCTCTGCTTTCTCTTTTATAAGAGGAAAATGTTAAGTGACATTTACTACAGGAATATTTTTAGGATAAATAACAATATATGTGAAATTCCTTGATGTTTTTAAGACTAAATGAGATGAGTTTTATTCTGTTACTGTTGCTTTAGGGGAGCTAAGGAGTAAACTGAAACCAATTCCATGATTTTTATAGAGCAGTCATTTTTATTATCTGGAAAGTGATTATCTATGCTGAGGTTTATCCTAATTTTAATTTGACAGTATCTATGTGTTCTTTTAAATTACTTACTGAGTTGGTGGGTTATTATTTTTGTTATTTTTTTAAATTGAGAACACCAGCCCTCTGCTTTAAAAAATTTCAGTGCTCTGAAATTTTGTTTGCAGCCGGCAGCCTAGCAGCAAACCGTTAGGAAACCTCATATCCAGAGGTTTGAAAACAGGTATCTCAGTGTAGGGCTATTGAATTCTAGCAGTTGTGAGAACTGAGTGGGGTTCACATTGTGGAAATATATGACGATTTCTGCTCCTACAGAATTACATCTTTTAGTGTTTTGAAATTATTTAGGTAGCTCTGTTTAGATATAACATGGAACAGACTCCAAAGCTCAATTTAAATGCTTTTTATATTATCTCTGTCTAATTTCTTCTAGCCCTGATCGATTCTCTCTCACCTTAATAACATTAGTATGAATAACTGAAGGGTTGGTGACTGCACAATTTTCAACCAAAAGTTTTCCAAGGAGGACTGAAGCATCTGCTCACATTTTGTGTTCGTGATTTCTATTCCACGACCAGTGCTTATTCACTCAAAAGCTTTTATCAACTCTCTTCCTTCATCTTGAGCCTGTTTCCCTTCAAATTCACTGTCTCCCTTAATTTCCAAATTTTATTTACTTCATGTGAACACTAATTCTCAAGATGTGTGTGTTCTACGTCTAAAAGCTAATGTCCCTGAGAGTCTTAATTCTTTGTTAAATGCATGGTGGAATAATGCCATTGCTAAATTTTGTAAAAACATGATTTTAAAATTAAAAAATACTTTAAATTGCTAAAGTTAGGATTTTGATTAGCTTGTTTTATGATACATAGCGTACTTCAGGACTTGTTAATTTGTGTATTAATTTAGTATTTGGTATTTTTTTGTCAACAGGAAGAAGGTAGATAATGACTATAATGCCCTTCAAGAAAGACTCAGTACCTTGCCTGATAAGTTGTCTTATAATATCATGGTATGTTTGGTGTGTTTCTTTTAAAGTAGTATGTTGTTTCTTATAAAAGTATTAACTATGTAAAGTAAAAAGATATTTCTTTGCTTTATGTGTATCGATTCACAAATTGCCTCTCTGATGGCCTAGATCAAAGGTAACTACCATAGCAAGGAAGGTTTGCTTTTTACTTTATAATAATACAGTAATTGTAGTAATAGTTGGTATTTACTTCTTTTCCTTTTTTCAGGTTTATATTAACATGCTATGATGACAAAAATGGCATAAATGTTAGCATAAAATTTGATGTATTTGGTATGTAAATTTACTGTTAGAAAACTAAATACAACAGAAATATGGCATGTAGTCGTTTCCTGTTAGCCAGAGCAGGAATAGACCATAATGTTGTGTAATTCACAGAATTAAACCCTAGAACATTGATTTTATATAAAAAGGTGCTGCTAATTTTTGTTTGAATGATCTTCATATCGACATAGCAATCTATTTGTGAGCCATGAATTAGATTCTTTAATTGCATGAATATTCTTTTTCATGAAGACTGTTCTTAATTAAATCAGCCCAAATATTTTGAAAATGTGCTGTTCTTTATTATTATACCAGCTCAAATATTTCATAAATTTTGTAAACACTTTAAAGTTATTTATTTAATTCCTGTTTTGCCCATAAAAGAGACTGTTTTCTTGGAAATAATTTTCAGTTTTTAAAAATCAGTTATTCTTTATTAACTGAATATTTTATTTCTAATTTGCTTTCATTTAGATTTATGAATGAACAAAAAGTATAAACATTCGGAAGCAACACTAATTTCTCTGAAAGCTATATGTAAATATGTTCATTTCTTTTCTTGTTTTAATGTTGATTTATTAACCTAAAACAATTTTCTATAGGTTTTCCTAGTGAAATTTTAATACAATGTTAACTTTCTGTGAAGTTGACATTTTATTTTCCATAATGTAGAGATAAAAAAGACCTTCACACAGAGCTTTTAATGTTATTTCATAAAATGTAGCTTTTAGTGTTTTTAATTTTTTTTGCCTCCCCCCCCCCCCCCCTTTTTTTAAATAATAGGTACCATTTGGTCCCTTTGCCTTCATGCCAGGAAAACTTGTCCATACTAATGAAGTCACTGTTTTACTTGGGGACAATTGGTTTGCAAAATGTTCAGCAAAGCAGGCTGTGGGCTTAGTTGAGCACCGGAAAGAACGTATGTACCAATTGTAAATGATGTTTCTTTGCTGGATGTGTATTGGTTCACAAAGTGCCACACTGATGGACTGTTTGTTATTAAAGTACCTTCCATTGATTTATTAGATTAATATCACAGATATCCAGGCTATTTGTGATTCTGTTGAATTGGAGGTAGTTTAAGCACATTCAGCATTTGAGAATGTGGGCTGGAGAATGGAACATCTGGGTTGGAAATGTCACCCAAATTAGTATGTTTTCAGAAATTACCAGGTGTAAAAGTCATCACACATGGTTTTGTAGATATAAGTTGGATAGATATAAGAATTGGGGTCATTTTATATTTTATAATTGGTTTGTTTTAGATGCTTTTCATAGACTTACTTTTGCTTTTTAATACTTTTAGCACACAGAAGGAATTTCCTTCCTACTTATTGAACTAGGATAAATACCTATTTGCACAAGTAGAAACAATTCTTAACCATGCATTTTGGTTTGGAAGAAGTCGTATTTCCATTTTACAAAAGAAAAGGCCAGATGTGGAGAGATACTACCTAAAATGTCACCCTTAAACTTAAGTGGTTGAGGTTTCTGTCTCATATTATTGAGGTAGTTTTAGTTTTCTTTATATATGATAAAAAGTTTGTTGGTTTATACATATCTCCACACACACGTTGTGTAGTTGGATGGGTTGGCTTGGGTTCTAGTTCCAGCTTAGTTGCATTTCAAAATTACGTTTATTTAATATCTAATGTATGTTCTTATTTCTGTAAGCATACTTAATTTGATAGTATTATATCACCTCTACCTGCTTTTTAACCTTCTAGTTAAATGTGCATCTGAAAATAAATTTGGGGGTCTGCTTCTGTATAAATGAGGTCATGTAGATAGAAAACAGCTGAGTTTTCTAAAGCTGAAAGTATTTCACTCCTACATGAGTGGGTACTAGTTGGAGAATTCATCTACTCAGTGAAATTCTGGAATCTATATTTGGAGACTCTTAATTGCAAATCAACTCCTATAAGTTTATAATTGATAGATATTTTGATCTTTTGTGACACTAATCAGAATCTTATTGTTCAGCTTGTGTATAATTTCTGGCAATGATAATTCTTTTGGCATTACTACATTAAAGTAAGTCATGTATATTAGAGCAAAGAGAATGGGCATAATTCTTTAAAGGCCTTTCTTAATGGTGAAGCCATTCTTTATCTACTGGGGTAACTCTGCTGATATGAAATCAGTTCATAGTCTTTTGAAGTTTGTTCACTTTGATTTTCATATGCATATTTCAGCAAAGAAGTCTTTAGAGTCAATTTGGCTTATAGTAATGGAAGAGTACTTAGAATAGAATAGAGCTCTAGAATTGCAAAATATTTTTTGGTAAATCACTTTCCAGTGTTAAATACAGTTTTAGGAAGTGACCAAAATGATGACTTTTGGGATAGATGTTTATCTAAAATAATTTTCAGAATACATAAATAATGAATTATGTTTGAGAATCTGTTTTGGTAAATGAATTTTTATAACCTAAGAGATTGTTTAGGCGTATTATTGTACTTAACAATGATTAAGAAAAGATACTTTAATTTTCTTAAGGCAGAAGAAATATAACAGGTTAAAAATATCTACCTCAGTGTCAGCAGGGTAATGGGGGAAGGTGAAGGGAAGTCGTGTGTTTAAAAGGTAGTCAAAATAAAGGACAAAGTGAATTTAACAGAACAACAATAAAAGGATTCAGAGGCAGTGACACAGAGGAAGGTGATTTTTAAGAGGAAAATGGCAAGTTCAGTGCCCTACCCTTTTGCTCACGTCTGGCATTTTGCCATTTAACATGAACATGACCAGCTTTATAAAGGTTTTTAATTTTTAAAATTATCACAGCAAAGTTGACTTTTTATTTGATATACTGTTCAATGAGTTACAGTACTTGTAAAGATTTGTTTAACCAGCACCACAATCAGTAAACAGAAGAGGATACAAGATATACCATAGTCAGGACACAGGACCACACCAAAAACTCTCTCATGTTTCCTTTTCGTGGTCACACTCTACCTCTGCTCCTAAGGCCTGACAACCATTGATCTGTCTCTATCACCTTTTCCAGAATGTTATATAAGTGGAAATATACACTAGGTGACCTTTTGAGACTGACTTCTTTCACTCACCATAATGCCTCATCCAAGTTGTTCTGTGTATGAAAGTTTCGTTCCTTTTTATTGCTGAGTAGTGTCATGCATGTACCACAGGTTTTCTGTTCACCCATTGAAAGACATTGGATTTGCTTCCATTTTTTGGCAGTTACAAACGGAGTTGCTATAAACCTTTTTGTACAGGTTTTTATGTGACCATAAATTTTCTTTGCTGTTGAGAAATACCTGTTGTTTTCTTCTAGAGACTTTGTCTGGCTGGCCTCATAGAAGGTATTCCTTCCTCTTCACTAATTTGAAAGAGTTTGAGAATTGGTGTTAATTCTTCTTTGAATGTTTGGTAGAATTCATCTGTGAAGCCATCTGTTCTGGGTCGTTCTTTCTTTCTCTTTTCTTTTCTTTTCTTTCCTTTTTTTGGTTGTGTTGGGTCTTCCTTGTGGGCTCTTCACTGCAGTGTGCAGGCTTCTCTAGTTGCAGTGTATGGGCTCTAGAGTGTGCAGGCTCAGTAGTTGGGGTGTGCGGGCATCGTTGCAGTATGTGGGAATCTTAGTTTCCTGACCAGAGATCGAACCCAGGACCCCAGCATTGGAAGCATGGAGTCTTAACCACTGGACCACCAGGGGAGTCCTTGTTCTGGGCTTTCTATTATTGGAAGGTTTTTGATTATTTATTCAATCTCCTTGTTCTGGGTCTACTCAGATTTTGTTTCTTCTGGTTTCAGTTTTTTTTTTTATGAAGGTAAAGATTTTATTATTAAATGTTTATTTTCCTGCAAGGCTGTTGCTTCACTGTATAAAAACAGCACCAGCAAACACAGTGTATTGCAAAATTAAGACAGTAATGTTCGTCATTGGACACTATACAACTAACAAACTCTTCTCCCCTGCCAGTTATTTCCAGTGGGAAGATCACTGCGTATTGTGACCCAAATCCAGGGATGGCTGTAAGCAAGTTACAATATTATATATAAGGCTTCAGATAACACTGTTATCCTTAAATTACATAATTTTTATAACTAGTTTTACCACAGATAATTTCAGAAATTCTGAATATTATAACTGGAGCCTAGCCTAAAAATCATGGGTTGCTGTGAAAAAGATGCGTAGTGTTTATCTCAAATCATTAGGAAGTTAAGGGGTAATTTTCTTTAGGAAACATTGTTGCAAGTAGTTTCTTTTGCTAAAAGTTGCTTTTTAAAAATCTATCTACCACTAATTTAAGACAACTATGCTAGATTAAGTTGTTTCAAACTAGTTTATTTAGCAGTTCCATTTTCACTCCTCAATAGATTTTATGTATTTCTCATATGCTTCTTCACTCATTAGTTCATCTAGTTCTGAAGGGTTACTGAGTGTCATCTTGATCAGCCAACCATCTTCATAACAAGATTTGTTGACAAGTCCTGGATTTTCTTCTAGAGCTTCATTAATTTCAGTTTCTTCTCCTGGTAGAGGAGAATAGAGTTCACCAGAAGCTTTCACACTTTCCAAAGCACCAAATTCCTCTTGTTTGTTCAGTTTTGTCCCAACTTCAGGCAGACTGCAGTAAACAATATCTCCCAAAGCTTCCTGTGCAAAATTGGTGATTCCCACTGTTCCAACACCGTTTTCTGTTGTTACCCATTAATGTTTGTCTGTGAATTTACGTACCGAGAGCAGAGCTGGGCCCGTGCGCAGTGCCCGGACGGCGCCGGCCCGCAGTCCCCAGGGCCGCGGAGGGCAGGGCGCATTGGGCGCAGAGATGGCGCGCAGGCTGTACACCACAGCCCGCAAGCTTCGCGCCGCTCGCAGCGCCATGTTCGCAGGGATGTGGAAGGTCTCCGCGCAGCACCAAGAGCACCCCGGCCGGTGGGGGCGGGTGGGGTGGCCCCGGGCCGGAGCAAGCCGGTTGGTTTCAGTTTTAGTAGTCAATATGTTTCTAGAAATTTATCCATCCAGGTTATTCAGTTTGTTGGCATTCAGCTGTTGATAGTATTCTTTTATAATCCCGTTTCTGTAAAATAGGTAGTATTGTCCCACTTTTTTGTTGTTTTTTAATTAATGAGCTTTTTATTTATGATTCTGTTTTTTATTCTTCTTCCTGCAAGTTTACTGCATATTTCATTTCAGATTCTATATGTGAGTATATAAAAGGCATCTCTACTTTTATTTCTGATTTTAGTAATTTGCATTTCCTCCCTCTTTTTCTTAGTCAGTCTAGGTAAAAGACTTGTCAGTTTTGTTCGTCTTCTCAAAGAATCAACTTTTAGTATTGTTGATTTTTCTCTGTTGTTTTTCCATTCTCAATTTTGTTTATTTCTACTCTAATCTTAGTTATTCCTTCCTTCTGCTAGCTTTGGATATAGTTTATTATTATTTTTCTAGTTTCTTAAAGCATACAGTTAGATTATGATTTGAAGTCTTTTTTTTTAATGTAGGTGTTTACAGGTGTAAATCTCTTTCTTAACATTGCTTTCTCTGTGTCCTATAAATTTTAATATGTTGTGCTTTCATTTTTGTTGATCTCAAGGTATTTTCTAATTTCCTTTGTGATTTCTACTTTGACCCAATAACTAATTCAATGTTTTGTTAAATTTCCACGTGTTTATGCATTTTCCAGTTTGCCTTCTGTTGTTGGTTTTTGGTTTTATTCCATTGTGATTGGAAAAAATACTTTGTAGTTTCAACCTTGTGAAAATTTTTAAAGACTTGTTTTGTGACCTATCATATGGTCTTTCTTGGAGAATCTTCTGTTTTCCTTAGAAGAATGTGTATTCCGCTCCTGTTGTGTGGAATGTTAGGTGTAGTTGTTCTGTAGTTTAAGTTCTCTTTCCTTATTGCCTTCCTTTCTGGTTCCTCTGTCCTTTACTGTAAGTGGGGTATTGACATCTTCAGTTCTTATTGCAGAACCACTTGAATTGTGTCCATTTTTGCTTCATATATTTGAGATTCTATTGTTAGGTGTGTGTATTTTTATAATTTTATTCTTCTTTTAAAGTATTTATTTATTTATTTATGCCTGTGTTGGGTCTTTGTTTCTGTGTAAGGGCTTTCACTAGTTGTTGTGAGCAGGAGCTACTCTTCATTGCGATGTGCGGGTTTCTCAGTGCAGTGACTTCTCTTGTTGAGGAGCATGGGCTCTAGGCACGTGGGTTTCAGTAGTTGTCGTGTGCAGCCTCAGTAGTTGTGGCGCATGGGCTTAGTTGCTCCACGGCATGTGGGATCTTCCCAGACCAGGGCTCAAACCCATGTCCCCTGCATTGGCAGGTGGGTTCTTAACCACTGCACCACCAGGGAAGTCCATATAATTTTATTCTTTGTTTTTAAATTTTATATAAGTATAGTTGATTTACAGCATTGTCTTAATTTCTGTACAGCAGAGTGATTCAGTTATATATATATATTCTTTTTCATATTCTTTTCCATTATGGTTTATCACAGGGTATTGAATATAGGTCGCTGTGCTATACAGTAGGACCTTGTTTATCCATCCTATGTATAATAATTTGCATCTGCTAATCCCAAACTCCCCATCCTTCCCTCCCCCATTTTCCTCCCCCTTGGCAACCACAAGTCTGTTCTTTATATCTGTGAGTCTGTTTCTGTTTGATGGCTATGTTCATGTTTGTCATATTTTAGATTTACATGTAAGTGATATCATATGGTATTTGTTGCTCTATTTCTGACTTATTTCACTTAGTAAGATAATCTCTTAGTCCATCCGTGTTGCTGCAAATGGCATTATTTCATTCTTTGTTATGGCTGAGTAATATTCCATTGTACATATATACCACATCTTCTTTATCCATTCATCTATCGATGGACGTTTAGGTTGTTTCCATGAATTGGCTATTGTAAATGGTGCCTCTATGAATATATGGGTGCATGTATCTTTTTGAATTATAGTTTTGTCTGGATATATGTCCAGGAGTGGGATTGCTGGATCATGTGGCAACTCTATTTTTAGTTTCTTGAGGAACCTTCGTACTGTTTTCCATGGTGGCTGCACTAGTTTACATTCCCATCTACAGTGTAGGAGGGTTCCTTTTTCTCCACACCCCCTCCGGACTTTTTGATGATGGCCATTCTGACCAGTGTGAGGTGATAAGTCATTGTAGTTTTGATTTGCATTTTTCTAATAATTAGCAGTGATGAGCATCTTTTCATGTGCCTGTTGGCTCTCTGTATGTCTTCTTTGGAGAAATGTCTGTTTAGATCTTCAGCCCATTTTTTGATTGGGTTGTTTGTTTGAGCTGGTTATATATTTTGGAAATTAAGCTCTTGTCAGTTGCATCATATGCAAATATTTTTTCCCATTCCGTAGGTTTTCATTTTGTTTTGTTTATGGCTTCCTTTGCTGTACAAAAGCTTCTAAGTTTGATTAGGTCCCATTTGTTTATTTTTGCTTTTATTTCTGTTGCCTTGGGAGACTGACCTAAGAAAGCATTGCTACGATTTATGTCAGGGAATGTTCATCTATGTTCTCTTCTAGGAGTTTTATGGTGTCATGTCTTCTACTTAAGTCTTTAAGCCATTTTGAGTTTATTTTTGTGTATGGTGTGAGGGTGTGTTCTAACTGTTGGTCTGCATGTGACTGTCCAATTTGCCCAGCACCATTTGCTGAAGAGACTGTCTTTTCCCCACTGTATATTCTTGCCTCCTTTGTTGAAGATTGACCATATGTGTGTGAGTTTATTTCTGGGCTCTCTATTCTGTGCATTGATCCATGTCTGTTTTTGTGCCAGTACCATGCTGTTTTGATTACTGTCGCTTGGTAGTATTGTCTGAAGTCTGAAAGGGTTATGTCTCCTGCTTTGTTCTTTTTCCTGGTTGCTTTGGCACTTCTCAGTCTTTTATGATTCCATATAGAATTGAGGATTATTTGTTCTAGTTCTGTGAAGAACACCATGGGCAATTTGATAGGGATTGCATTAAATCTTGCTTTGGGTAGCATGGCCATTTTAGCAATATTAATTCTTCCAATCCAAGAGCATGGGTTATCTTTCCATTTCTTTGAAGCATCTTCAGTTTCCTTTATTAATGTTTTGTAGTTCTCAGTATACATGGTTTTTACTTCCTTGGTGAGGTTTATTCCTAAGTATATAATTGTACTCTTGATAGATTGAACCTTTTATCAGTGTAAAGTACTGTTTGTGGTAACCTTTTTTGACTTATTTTGTCATGTATTAGTGTAGCCACTCAGTTCTCTCTCGTTACTGTTTGCATGCAGTATCTTTTCCATCCTTTTGCTTTTAACCTGTGTATGTCCTGAGAAGTGAAATTAATCTCTCATTGACAGCATATAGTTGGAGATTGTGAGATTGTTTTCTTTTTTTTCTTCCAGTCCAGCCTCCTAATCTGTGCATTCCTACTCAATGGTAGTTTAATACATTTACCTTTATAGTAACTATAGGGCATTGCCATTTTATTTTATTTTATTTTATTTTATTTTATTATTTTATTTACTTTTTTGGTATCTCTTATAGCTTTTGTATCTTATTTCTTTCATTACTGATTTCCTTTGTATTTAGTTGATTTTTTTGTAGTAAAGTGTTTTGATTCCCTTCTCATTTCCTTTATTAATAGCTTATAGGTATTTTGTTTGTGGTTACCATGGAGATTACTTTATAACAGCCTAAAGTTATAACATTGTATTTTGGATTGATTCCAATTTAACTTCAGTCACTTAGAAAAAACTATTTCTGTATAGCTTTGTTCCCTCCTTTGTATTATTGATGTCATAAATTATATCTTTAAGTTGTGTACCTATTAATGTAGATTTGTAATGATTATTTTATTTTATTTTATTTTATTTTATTTTATTTTATTTTATTTTATTTTATTTTATTTTATTTTATTTTATTTTTTGTCTGTGTTGGGTCTTCATTGCTGCACACGGGCTTTCTCTAGTTGAGCCAGTGGGGGCTACTCTTTGTTGTCGTGCATGGGCTTCTCATTGCAGTGGCTTCTCTCGTTGCAGAGCACGGGCTCTAGGCATGTGGGCTTCAGTGGTTGTGGCACACAGGCTCAGTAGTTGTGGTGCATGGGCTTAGTTGCTCTGCGGCATGTGGGATCTTCCCGGAGCAGGGATTGAACCTGTGTCCCCTGCATTGGCAGGCAGATTCTTAACCACTGTGCCACCTAGGAAGTCCTGTAATGATTTTTTAATGCATTTCTTTTTTACATCCTGTGGCAAGTGAAAAGCAGAGTTACAAACCATAATGACAATAATACTATTTTTAATTTTTGCACGTTTATCTTACCAGAGATCTTTATATCTTCATATGGCTTCTAGTTATTTAGTGACCTTTTATTTCAACCTGAAGAATTCCCTTTAGTTTTTCTTGTAGGGCAGGTGTAATGATAAGGAACTCTTGCAGTTTTTGTTTATCTGGAAGTGTCTTAATTTATCCTTCATATTTGAAGGACAGTTTTGCTGGATATAGGATTCTCAGTTGACAGTTTTCTTCTCTCAGCCCTTTAAATATTTCAGCCTACTGGAGTTCTGACTTCCAAGGTTTCTATTGGGAATTCTGCTTATATTCTCAGTGAGGATCTGTTATATGTGATGAGGTTTTTTGGTTTTTGTTTTTAAATTCTCTGTGTCTTCTGCTGACATCCTGGTGCTTACCACAAAGAGGTACTTTTAACCTTTTTTCTTTAAAGAATAACAGTAAATTCATGATTGAAATGTTAGGTAGTGGGTTCTTTTTTTTTTTAAATATTTCAATCCCATTCTCCCAGTTCATCCCCCACCACTTTCCCCCTTGGTGTCCATACATTTGTTCTCTACATCTGTCTCTATTTCTGCCTTGCAAACCAGTTCATCTGTGCAAAGAGTTTTTTTTCTTGCTGCTTTGTAGATTCTTTTTGTTTTTCAAAAGTATGATTATATGTCTTGGTGTGGGTCTCTTTGGGTTTATTCTACCTGGAATTAGTTGAGCTTTTTGGATTTGTAACAAGAGACTCATGTCTTTGGACAGATTCAGTAGTTGTTTGGCCATTATTTCTTCAAATAATGTTTTTGCCACTTTCTCCTCTCCTTTTGAGACTCCCTTAATGTATATATTAATCCATTTGATACATCCCATAAATTCCTTAGGCTCAGCTCACTTTTCTTCATTCTTTTTTCTTTCTGTTCCTTAGACTTGATAATGTCAAATGTCTAATCTTCATGGTCACTGATTTTTTTTTCTGCTTGCTTAAACATGTTGTTGACCCCTCTAGTGAATGTTTCTTTTTTTAAGAAAGATAATCCATGATTTTTTAAAAATAAATTTATTTATTTATTTATTTAATTGGTGTGTTGGGTCTTCATTGCTGCACACGGGCTTTCTCTAGTTGTGGCGAGTGGGGGCTACTCTTCGTTGTGGTGGGTGGGCTTCTCGTTGCAAAGCATGGGCTCTAGGTGCGTGAGCTTCAGCAGTTGTGGTACAGGGGCTCAATAGTTGTGGTTCACAGGCTGTAGAGTGTGGGCTCAATAGTTGTGGTGCATGGGCTTAGTTGCTCCGTGGCATGTGTTATCTTCCTGGGGCAGGGATCGAACCCATGTCCCCTGCATTGGGAAGTAGATTCTTAGCCACTGCACCACATAGGAAGTCCAAGTGAATTTTTCAATGTAGATATTATACATTTTTCAGCCACAGAGTTTATTTGGTCTTTTTTTTGTGTGTGTGGCTCTGTTGGGTCTTCGTTGCTGTGTGCAGGCTTTCTCTAGTTACGGCAAGTGGGAGCTACTCTTCGTTGAGGTCTGCGGGCTTCTCAGTGCAGTGGCTTCTCTTTGTGGGCTCTAGGTGTGCAGGCTTCAGTAGTTGCAGCACACAGGCTCAGTAGTTGTGGCTCAAGTGCTCTAGAGCACAGTCTCAGTAGTTGTGGCACATGGGCTTAGTCACTTCACAGCATGTGGGATCTTCCCAGACAGGGATCAAACCCATGTCCCCTGCATTGGATGGTAGATTCTTAGCCACTGCACCACCAGGGAAGTCCCTGGTCCCTTTTTATAATTTCTATCTCTTTGTCTATATTCTCACTTTGTTCATATATTGTTTTTGAAATTTCCGTCAATTCTTTGTATTTCCCTTTAGCTCTTTGAGCATATGGAAACAGTTGTTTTAAAGTCCTTTTTTAGTACATCTAATGCCTGTGTTTCTTCAGGGACAGTTTCTGGAGATTTATTTTGTTTTTTGAATGGGTCATGTTTTCCTGTTTACTGTATGCTTTTTGGTCTTTTGATGAAAATTGGGCATTTGAAAAAACAACCACCTCTCCCAGTCTTTGCAGACTGGTGAAAAGGACCTTCACTGATAAGCTGGGCATTCATGGACTTCCCTGGTGGTGCTGTAAAGAATCTGCCTGCCAATTCAGGGGACGTGGGTTCGATCCCTCGTGTGGGAAGATTCTGCATGCTGCTACGAAGCAACTAAGGCTGTGCACCACAACTACTGAGTCTGTGCTTTAGAGTCTGCAGAGCCACAACTACTGAAGCCTGCACACCTAGAGCCCATGCTCTGCAACAAGAGAAGCCACCGCAATGAGAAACCCAAGCACCACAACGAAGAGTAGTCCCCGCTAGCGGCAACTGGAGGAAGCCCGCATGCAGCAACGAAGACCCAATGTAGCCACAAATTAATTAATTAATTAATTAATTTTTAAAAGCTGGGCATTCTTTAAGCCTTTGTATCAACCCAAAGTGAAAAGTTTTGTCTTTTCGGTGTTTTCTGTGTATATGTCTTTCCTGGGCCTGTATATGGATTTTTGATTTCCCTATATACATGGCTGCTTTTGAATATTTTACTTTCCTGAAGATTCTCATCTCAGCCTCTCTTTGCTGCCTCCGAATGTATGTTGTATGGCTCCACCTCTAATCTCTTACCCCAGGCATCTGCAGGACTGTAGTCCCCCTGCAGCTATTAGCAGCAATGCCAGCTAATTTCTTACCCCTGAGGTCTGGTTTAGGTGAGACAGATAAGAGTTCTTCAGACAGCCCCCAGACTGGTTACAATGTTGCAAATACACTCTAGTCTGTTCTTTGTGGTTTCAAGGTAGGGAATTCAGATCTGTGCTGCTACCTTCTCCAGACCAGAACTGTTCCACACTGGGGAGTGGGTAAGGAAAGCCAAGTAAAAATGCCATGAAATTTCCTGCCATTTTGACTATGGCTTTTTTCTTGTTTGGGTGTTTGCTTGGTTGTTGTAGACCTTTGACTGTTTTCCAGAGCCCCTCTAAGGTATTTTAGTTAGTTTCTGTTTTTTTTGATGTTTTCTGGGGAGTCAGGGAAAGCTTGAAGCTTCTTAGTCTGTAATTTTGCTCCTTGTTGTTTTAAAGGGAAGATTTTATTTTCCTTCAAGCATAGGAAACTTCTGAGCATGTTTGTAGTGAGTAAGTGTAGTGAGTGATTAACAGTTCAGGAGGAAGAAGGAATGAGAAGATCCTGGAAGCGATGAGATTCAAAGCATAGGTAGAAATTGTAGCTTTGGAAAATATTGATAAAGAAGAGAAAGAAACAAGATTAGGTGAAGAATATTTGGGTTGGAGAAGTTAGATTAAAATCTTCATAGTAATAAAGCTAAGTATTTGTTCAGAAGTTTGAGAGGTTAGGATTTTGAAGTGCATGTGGACTATGTATTGTGGGAAATGTGATAAGGCCAGCAACAAACTTTTATGATTTATCTTATGAGGCAATATGTGTATTCTTTAGTATTTTTAGTGAGGCATATCTTAAATACATTAGCATTTTGTTACAAACTGTAAATTTATGATTTGGGGTTTTATCTGCATAATAAACGTAGATAGCTTTAAAATATCATATACTTTATAACATATAATGAAAAAGTAGTGTCTGTCTCTGTTCTTCTCTGTTCCCAGCTTCCGTTCCCTAGAGGTATTTCTTTTAGTCTTTAGGCTAATCTTTTGCTTTGCACTTTTTGTGCGTGTTTCCCAAGTACTTTGCATATTCTGTTTTCTTGATTCCCCCCCCCCCCCAGTTTTATGTAGTATCTGTTAGTTGCCTGCCTGTAATTAAAGGGGAACATTTAGCTCATTTACATGTTCTTCTCCCTGCCCCTCGATCTTTTTTCTATTTCCATTCTTGAGCAGCCTTTCATTTGAAGTTTCCTGCTTTTTGTTTGTTGCATAATGTTATGTATCTATCATTAAAGAGATGTGGGAGATATAGTTTTTGAAATTTTGCATATCTGAAAATATTTTTTATACTTCTGCTCTTCGTAACTAGTCTATTTAGAATTCGAAGTTTAAACAGTTTTGAAGGCCTTCTTCTCTTATGTGTCGCTATTAAAAAATCTGATGCATTCTCTTTCCTTTGTATGTGACTTGTTTTTTTCTCGTTAGAAACTTTAGTTTCCTGTTTTATTCCCTATGGTCTGAAATGCCACAGTGATAGTGTAGAGCTTTTAAAATTGATTTACCAGATATTTGGTGGGATCTTCAGTGTTGATATTCATATCTTGGGGAAATTTTTAATATTATTTCTTTGATAATTTATCTCTCCTGTTGTCCATCTCTTTGTTTTTTACCTGATTTTTTCTATTTTATGTTTGGAATCGTGGATTTTTTTTTTTTAATTTCTGCACATTTTAATTCCCAGGAGCTCTCTTTTTTATTTGTTCATTTATTTGTTTTGCTGTTGTCTTTTGAATTTTTTTTGGTATAGATACTACTCTTGTTTCATGGATATAAAAACTTATTTTAGGATTTTACTTAGTTTTTCCTTTAAAGTTTTTTTCATGCGTTGCCTTTGTTTTTTGTGCCTTTCATATTCTTTTTTTTCTTTAACCTCTCTGGCATCAGTAGTGAAGACTTCAGATATTTGGGGATTTGTTGGCTAATGCTTCATACTTAGAGTTAAGCAGTGTTAGGAAACTGTGTGTGTGGGCAGAGTTTGTTGACTAGTAGCTTTTCTATAGGGAGTTAAAGTCGCAAGCTGGTTTTTCTCATTAAGGGATTGACAAAAAATCAGCAGTTTTGGAGTTAATCAGCATCCTACAAAAGAATTTTCTAATCTTCACTTAGTGTTTTGAGAACCAGGCTGGATATCTCAGGGTTCAGTGTGTACACTGGTTTCACCAAGACATTTCCTATTCTTTTCTCCATTCTTCACCCCTCCCCACAGTCCCTGCAAACCACTCTAGGCTGTAAATCTTTTGCTGTGTCAAGAAGGGAAATCACCTGGCTGTGCTTTGTTAGGATGGGGTTTGGAATCTCATCATTCCATTCAAACTTTAATTCAGATCTTTGTTTTGAGTTCACCCTTTCCTTCAGAAACATTTCCAAGAGAGGAGCCTTCTCCAAGTCCAGTTTCCAAACCTGGTTGACATCCTTTGATTTACTGTATTACTCGTCTCCTTTCCTGTTATCTTTGTCTTTATGGCTTAAAATTTTTTTTCTTAGTTGTTATTTTAATGAGGTATGGGGGAAAAGTAAATATTAAGTGCATGAATTGAGTCTGTGTTAAAGCAATAGTACAGACCTTTGAACTGGTTTAAGGAGAGATCCTATACAGAAGTTTGTGAACATTTCCACCAGGGGGCATGTCCTGTTGAAACTTGAAAGAATACTGAAAAATTCCAGCACACAAAAGGAGAGAGATTGGAATGGAGTGGTCACAAAGGATTCAGAAGAGACTTGTCTTTACAGGCCTGATTCTATTCAGTGCATATGAATATATGGCTAGGTAGAAAAATTGCTTTTGTGAATGCTGTTTGTAACTTTTATTAGGTTTGCAAATAATTTTTATTCCATTTATAACTTTATTCCTTGCAAATATTTTATAAATGCCATAAGCTGTTAACTAAATGTTTCTATTTGGTCCTACATAATGAATAGTAAATCATTTATCTTTAGATGAAAAATGGTTCTGCAGAAGTTGAGCTTTTAGATTTTCTTTTCTAGTTTAAAGTCTTTAGAACCTGTACTGTTAATTTGCTTTCAGTCTCTCTTTTACTGCTAGTGCAAAGGATTTCAGCTAGTTCTAGACAGATTATTATAGATTCTGAATTAGTGAAGGCTTTAAAATATTAGATTATGCTTGCTGCAGAAATAACTTGCAGCCTGGTTTGGTCAGCTAAACAAGTAATAACTATACCAAATCTATATTTTGA